>NC_137027.1:35859000-36086500 GCF_032717465.1 Coenobita brevimanus
ACACTGGCCTTGGATTGGTCGGTGGCTGGTCTCAATCCAGCCCACCACCTGTCGCTCGACCAATCGTCGGCTGGACGGCGGCCAGACTTCAACCACCACCCCGGAGAGAAGGCTTGTGGACGGCGGCCGCCACAGTCCAGTTATTGCCTTGACGGAGTGTGGACGGCCACCGCACAGAGCAGGCGGTGACCGGCCTCTGTCCAGATGGCAATCACCACTTAACAATCAGGTGTCGCCGACCAGTCGCAGTCCGTAAGCCGGCCAGATGCAGTCCAGCCACCCACTGGGCGGCTTCTGTGCCACAACATCGGTGGTCGCGGGGAGGTTTTTCGTGCAGCACGAAAAACCTCGCAACGATTTTTTGGTCGCCATGGTGGCCTACGGCTAGACCGGTCGTAAACCTCACCAAAACCACCCACGACTTGCAGGTCGCGGGTGGTTCACGATAAGTCGTACTTGCAGTGTGACTGGGACCATAACGAACCCAGCATTTGAAGGCATCGTGACATCATGTGCAACTCCGACCAAATTCTTGCCGAAAGTTGACTGATTTGGTATATCTAGACTTTGTTTCAGCTCACACCAAACTATTTCAGCTGAGTGAGTCATTAACCCCTCTCATGATCGGAACAATAATTTATTCCAGCTACCACCGATAATTTCATTCTGCAAACTGATCTGCAGGAAACTGAGATTATTAACAAATGATGATGTTGTTTTCCGGATTTTGGGATGGCTGAGAATCGGGCAAGATGAGAGAGCAAAGACAATCATTACTATATAACAGCTTTTAATGACGTCCCCGAGCTATGGGGATTAAAATGCCTGTGTTAATATAATTGTTGTATTCGTGGTGGAACTGGTGATAATAAATATGGTGGTAGTAATTATGGTAGTGAAGGTAATGAAGATGGAAATAATGCTAGAATTATAGATGGCAGAGAATCCGGCAAGGCGAGAAAACAGAGACGAAAGGGAATTCGAGTATATGATAGAATGACGTCCTGAGGCAGAAGGCGTTGACAATGATGACCTATATCCCTGACCAGAGGTGGTGAAGAATAAGGTATGACGTGAGATAAAGTATGAAAAGTATTATGCAAAGAATAATATACAATTCGTGGTCTAAAGGGACTATTATGCTTGAACTAATATAACGATAGTGTTGATAGTGAAACAGATATTAGTGGTAGTTACTGCGGTGGTGGTCGTCGTCGTAGAATTAATGGTAATATTTTAGATGGCTGAAAATTAGGTAAGAAGGCACAGCACAAATTGGCGTCCTCAGACAAAATGTTAATAATGACGACCCGAAGTCTGGATTTTCTGAGGGCAAAGAATCCGATATGTCTACAGAGCAGAGGAGAAAAGCAGTGTAAAGGACGCGAGGATAACAGCAGAGGAGAAGAAAATGAAGGTGCTTGTGCTGAGTAGTGCTTCCGGGTGTGTGAGGCGTGGAGAGGTGAATGGAGCTGGTGGTATTATGTGCCGTGGCGAACACTTATGGGAGAACTGGGGCAAATGGATGGGTGCAACCAGGAAACTGTTGTGAAGCTGTGTGGCAAGTTTTAAGTAGGAGGAGTAAGGAAAATATTATTATATTGGAGGCTGCCCACCCCTACAGCATAATCGTAAAACTAAAGCATAACTGGGAAAGAATGAACTCAAAATACCATGGTGCTTGCCACTAGCTCGGAAAGAAGGAAGGGAACTTACGATAGATTGGGTGATGAAGTGAATTTCAGGGGAAAGAATAAGTGCGGGAACCTAACCCAGCATACTGGAGGATAATCACAAACTTGTAAGAGCGTAACGGACAAGAAAAGCACCCAAACATCTCGCCAGTTTACGCCACACAGTCGTCAGTTTACAGTCCTAGACCAATTTTATCAGTTCTACATAACGTACAGACTGGGGCTAAGAAGTCGCTGTTCAAAGGTCCATTGGTTGGCCTACGAATGGAATGGAAGAAACATGAAAGGTAGATTTGCGCCCGTAACCACAAAAGGATCAGTGAGGTAGATGATAATGTTTTCCCAGGTTCCAATCTTTCGTCATAACATGACCTGAGATATTCGTTTTTCACTGAGGTTTCCAACTGAACATGGACAAAACGTAAACAAACTAAGGCCTCCACTCTGACCAGCCAGAAAATGGAAGTTGGGTTCTTCTGGTTGCGAGCTAAGTGTGCTAACTCACGGACCACCAGTAATCCTATAATACTTACCTACTGTTGATGCATATATAAGAAGTGGTTAGTGCTCTTTCAGTCGTTCAGCTTGATTCTTGGGCAGGTCAGACTTTTGAACACAGTATGTTTCCCTCTACCCTATTCATCTCGCTGTTTAACTGGAAACCTGGACGTAACGTTGATCACTGCAGGTCGCGTTTCAAGATACGTCTGGGCGTTACATTCACTGCCATGTAGGTTATTTCTTCAGGCTATGGGTGGGCCGTAGAAAGGCAGAGGCGATAGTCTTCCTTGTTCCTCTGCTGGTTAGTGTTCGTCCAGGCGCAGTATATCATGGAACCTCAGTAGCCTTCCAGATCAACCTGTCTTCGAAAACAGGAGGAATTAAAGTTAGGTTACACTTATATAACTTTCTAGTTAGGTTAGGTCCTTTAAGTTAGATTTTTGATGATGCATCACCTCTTGTTTTGGAGATCTACGACTGTAGTTCTGAGTTTCTCAAATCTCCCCTAATTGAAAAGATAACCCACCCAAACCCAATCTAACTACCCAAACTTAACTATTAAGGAATGTAAATGTGACTCCTATTCAATCCATCATTATCTCTTCAAAATTACGTAGACTACAGTTGTATCCTCAAGCTACGGAAGGTTTGCAGAGTATCGCCGGAGCAATAATCTTCCATGCTTTTCCCCGGCACATAATATCATCAACTCCTATAACCTCTCCACTCCTCACACACCCGGCAGCACCACCCAGCATAAGCACCATCATTTTCATCTCGACTTGGCTTTAACACCACATTCTTTACACGCCTATTTACCTGTGCTCTCCCATCAAACTGGATTCCATGCCATTCCAATATCCGGAATTAACTCGTCATTGTTAATCTCTCCGGATTATACGGCACTCTTAGCTGAATATAAACCTCAGATATTAGATGGAATAAACTACTAGAATTATCCCGAGCATGAGATAGCTGACAGTGACAGAATTAACACTCTCATTACGACTCAGCTCAATGAAATCTTTTGACCGTGGCTGTAATACAATCCTAGATTTTCGTAACCACGAGAAGGTCAAGGCTCGTAACCCGAGGACATCATTTCTATTACATACTAGTCTTAATGGCGTTGACGAGTGGCCTTCACGTGGTGTCGCTGTGCACTCTGGGTGGAGCTGGGCAGCCGTGGCGTCAACTTGGTAGCCAAACCTATTTCCCTGCACCTTGCTGTAGGAAGGACCCTGGTGAGGTGATGTCTACCGCAAGGGGATGCCGGTTATCTGCACAGTGTACGTTCTGTGCTGGCCCCGTAGGCCGGCCCCACAAAAGCAGTTGCTTACCTGTGCTCGTCGGGGTTGCTCAGCCAGAGTGACCTAAGCAACATTAGCAATAACTACCATATCCTTTTTCCCTGCTCTCTCGTCATATCAGATTTAGACGTGGCATTTTGTGGAACATCGCCTATTCTTTGCCAGACTCACACAGATTCGCGTCCTTCCACTGCTGGCTTTAGGAAGTGTTCCCGTTGGCTAGGGACACTTACTAGCCTTGGGATCCTTACCAGATTATTTTTGCATAGCGCACAGTGATGTTTCTTGCACGAGTATGTTATTCATGCAATCTTTCTCTATATCTGAATAACCAGTGAAAAAAAGAATACCATGTAAAAATAAGCATAAGAAGAAAACGTGGGGAGAAACATCGAATTCAAGAACAATGAATAGGACATAGCAGTGTTAATGGGTGTCGTTAGATATGTTTGTCCGATTTGACTGCTGATTTGGCTGGTTAACCTGTTCAGCCCAATGACGTCTCACTTAATCTTACTCTCTCCACGGGATTTCCTTCACCTTAGCAGAGTAACCTTCGAACTAAGGGTGATAAATGCATCCATATTACCACCATAGAAGCAAAATAATCTTCTCAGAATTAAAAAATATTTCGAGGTAGAACATACTAAAAATAAGTCAATAGATTGAATAGGTAACCCCCATTAATGGTATTGGTAGATTTAAGTATTATATTAAGACGATTTTATTCAGCAGAGAGAGAGAGAGAGAGAGAGAGAGAGAGAGAACGCTTGACTCGTATATGAAAATTTTGACATTTTTACATTAACTGTGTTTCTGTGTTCCATTTACTTGTTAATTTTGTCATGAGTAGCCTACATGCAAAGTTGGTATCATTTTCAGACTTTCGTAGCTTACTCTCACCTGGATAAAATCGTTTGGCGTTAGCAGAAATAGAATACTAGAGTTGTTCCCACCATGAGAGGATTAGTGGTGAAAGTATTAACTGTCTGAAGCTCTTTCGACTTACTCTCAGCCATATCAAATCCACTGGATTTGATGGAGGAAGATACTAGAGTTGTAACGACCATGAAAGGGTGGATCAGTGAAAATAAAGGAGATTCTGTTTTGACTCTTCCTAGCCGCGTGACGCTGAATTATAATTTATCCTTGATACGTTCAGGGTGCCTCACTGATCTTAGAAGAGTTCCTTGGTTGTGAAGAGGTTAAGGAAGATTGATTCGAACCCTTCCTGCTTGGAAAAAAAAAAATCTCTCCAGTTGTATTAAAAAAAAAATCAGAGTAATGTCCTTAAGCTGAAGGATCTAGTGATTTATTTTAATGTCCTATTCTGGGGTACCTTTTGCATCACTCAACATCCCAGGCTATCCATTCCGCACTTCACCTCCCCCACTCTTTATTAGTTATCCACTCCACACTTCACCTCCCCCACTCTTTATTAGTTATCCACTCCACACTTCACCTCCTCCACTCTTTATTAGCAATCCACTCCACACTTCACCTATTCCACTCTTTATTATGCCCATGTCAAGAGTGTAGATGCCAGCCGTGATAATGCAAACATATATTCCTATCACCACCTTATTGAATTTCCAAGAGTTTTAATTAAGTCACATACAGCATCCTTCTTCTCTGGTTTTTCTCCCCTTATCCTGCTCCATCACCCATCATCAACTCGACAAACCCTTGACACTCCTTTCTGCACACCCCATCAGTTTTATTTGCCTCTCCATCGATTTTCTAGGAACAAAACTTTTACTTACACCTTATCGTCCTAAATGATGCACCATTCTTCACAGGTTATATTCCCCCTACTCGCCATCCCAGCTCATTCTGCTTACTCCTTTTTAACCTGTTTTGCTTGTCTTCCTTTTCAGCTTCCAGGAAAAATTGTGCCTGCCTGCCTACATTGCCCTATTCATCATGCCCTCTCCTGACCTACAACCATCTCTGCTCATACCGTCACTTCTCTTGAATCGCCACACCAGTTCTGTTCGTCTTCCCTTCTAGTTTCTAAGAGCAATATTTACTCTCCAACCTACATTCCCTACTCCTCATTCTAGCCACTCTTCTCCTTCACTCCTTTTGAAGGAGGACATTGTGTGAGGTGCAGTTTCGGCAATGGGAACAAATTTCTCTTGGAAGTTTGATGTGGAAGGAGTAGATGGACAATAGGTGAGGTTGGCAGAGAGGGGTGTGTAGGGGTGGCTGGTGAGGCTTGACGGTGGTAGGACGCCAAATAAATAGAGACACTGTAGGTTGGCTGTTTTGGGCGTCGCGATGGTATAATTCAAAACGTTCTTCGATCTGGGCGACAAGAGGCAGAACAAGAAGAGAAAGAAATCATGTGCCGCTCTTACACACTAAAGTAGCCGCAGCGAGAAATGAACGCTGTGGTGGGGCAGGCGGGATGACCTGGGATTCCCCCACTGTTGCCATATCCACATGTCACCGACCATAGAGGTAGGATGTCACCGACCATCGGCCACCGCTGCAGCCCCGCTCCATGATCCTTACCCTGTGTCTCTGGCTTTCTCTTTCTCTCTCGGTTTCTATATAAACTGGTGTATTTCCGAAACTACTTATGAAATTATTATGACTTTTGTTCCACACCACCTTTGAGGTAAAAATCAAGGAGAGTTTTCTGTATAAAGGTTTCCCCCCCCCCCTTGTCTGAGGGCAGGTCAGTTCTGGCGAGTGTATAATTATAGGTCAGGCGGAGGTATCGGCAAGGCCGCACTCCCCCGCTCATATGCCACATTTAGGAGGGGGGGAAACCTTTATACAGAAAACTCTCCTTGATTTTTACCTCAGTGGTGGTGTGGAACAAAAGTCATAATAATTTCATAATTAGTTTCGGAAATACACCAGTTTATATAGAAACCGAGGGAGAAAGAGAAAGCCAGA
This sequence comes from Coenobita brevimanus, assembly GCF_032717465.1. Taxonomy (NCBI): domain Eukaryota; kingdom Metazoa; phylum Arthropoda; class Malacostraca; order Decapoda; family Coenobitidae; genus Coenobita; species Coenobita brevimanus. The sequence goes on from NC_137027.1 coordinate 35,865,413, forward strand.
GACACAGGGTAAGGATCATGGAGCGCGGCTGCAGCGGTGGCCGATGGTCGGTGACATCCTACCTCTATGGTCGGTGACATATGGATATGGCAACAGTGGGGGAATCCCAGGTCATCCCGCCTGCCCCACCACAGCGTTCATTTCTCGCTGCGGCTACTATAGAAGTCATATGACGTTTAAATTAGACAACTGATTACGAAACTTTTGCTCTTTTCAGCGGCCACGTTTTGTTATTTACATATATTAAGCCAAAGTCTAGGCCAAAGAGAGCTGTCGGAGAGTCGTAAGCCCCCTTTTAAAATAAGTAAAAGGGAAGTGTATTCATAATCCGATTAGAGTAGCATAAGAGCCGCTTTTGCGCCAAAGTCCGCTTTAATTTGCTGAAACATGAAGGCGAGGTGCGTCAAAATACTATCATAGCGTAAATATTTGCTCAGACAAAGTGAAAAATAATGGGAAATATGCAAAATCCAGCAAAGACATCGTGGCAATTAGACATCTATTTTGAGAGACCCCACTTATGTTGGCTCCGAGAATAACTCTGTCGTTGTGGTAGGTGATGTTAGGTATTTTATTCAAGGTAAAAACAGAAGATTGTGCTCAACACCTGAATGTCCTACCACTCAAAGGCTTGAAAATGTGGAGAGCCATCCTTTCTTTACTACGTACACCAAAGAACTGTATTTAGGCCACTGCCAGACGATTTTGTTCCTTTGAGGGAATTGGTAGCGGCCTATCCTCTTTAGCAGGGAATGTATATCGTAAATTAATGTGATCTTCAGGATGTGACAATTATAAAAAGAAAGATAACCCTCAGGAATAATTAACATGAACACTCGAAATAAGGAGGACTTCTAATAGTAAAAGGACCAGTGAAATCTATATCGAATCCCTTCAGTTCGAAGTCTCTCATAATATTATTAAAATCATATGGCGAACAGAAATAAAAGAAAGAAAGAAAGGAAGGGAGGAAAATATCCTCGAAGAAAGTACTTCTATATATATATATAGGTAGGTGGGGGTGCTCACCATCCACTCACTCGATGTAGCGCTGCTTTGGGTGTCTGCCCTTTCCTCTCTTCCATCCTTCCTCTTCTGTCTTTCTTTCCTTCATTCTTTCCTCATCCTTCTGCCTATGGGTAACTCTACACTGAGTGACAAGCCAAATGGTTTCCTGTACACTAGCACACCATTTACTGCGTTGGGTGGTAACCATATAACCAAATTATGGCGCCTGGTGGTTTAGTGGGTAATCAAGGTGCTCCTATAGGATTGAGCCTGTGAAGGTTTATATCCAAGGGGTGGTTGGGGTTTATTGCTTACGTAATGCCACTCAGGGATGAGTGAGGCTGGTCACTCTCATCTTGAATACCATTACCAACTTGCCTATATATATATATATATATATATATATATATATATATATATATATATATATTATAAATAGGTGGTAGGTGGTGGCGACCATCATCCACTCACTTGATTTTGTGCTGCCTACTTCTTCCTTAGCCGAGTGGAGGGATGAGGGAAAGGAAGGGAAAATGCATGTAAGATGAAATGGGGAAAGATGAAAGGAGACAGAAAAATGAAAATGAAGGAAGATAGTGTGGCATGTAAAGGGACGAAATGGGGAGAAGAGGGGAGGTGAGGAGACAGAAAGAGGGAGGTAAGAATGGGCGGGGGGAAGAAGGAAGTAAAGAGAACAGTCATATAATAAGGGAAATATTAAGAATTCTATAGGAAGTGGAGTACACACCTGAGCCATAGTTTCTAATTATCGTCTACCCTTACCTGTGGCTAGAGTCTTAGGCCCATCGTCGGTTAAGAAAGCTCCCTAACACCAATTCCTAAGCGATTTGTTTTGCTTATTACACACCGCTCTCCTCTTCTGCGTTACTTGATTCTAATGCCATCATGCCCTTATTAACAACGCACAACATTATATTACCAACCGCATGCAGAAATAAATCACCAAGGGATAGGTGCTTGGGAACCTCCTCAAGCACCGAGAATACGAGCAATAGAGAGGGAATACAACAACAAGCACCCGTCGTTCAAAATTAAGGTAGGAAGATCAGATATTTATTGCATTTTACCAGGAATATTTAGCGATGGAACTGTTTTTCGAGAGGTCAAGCAATATTTGGTCCTCTTTCGGTGACAAATTCTAACTACGATTTTCGCTCACCTCCTCCATAGCGATTTATTCTTGGAGATGGCTAGTTAACATCTTTCTGTACGTTATTTATGCAGAGTGTGGTTTGAAGGATTTATATGACATATGGATGGACGGTAAAGTGTAATGAGCAAAATACATCGCTTAGGAAAAAGTGGTAGGGAGCCTCCCTACCTGGTCGATTGTCATATATTTTTACCTCACTGCACTGATTCATTCTCGTGTTATTAGTGACTATGGAGACGATCGCTCATGTCTGAATTAATTTATTATCTCATATCTGTCTACCTATCTATTTATCCCTCTATATATTTGTCTTTCGATCTGTCTATGCATCTATCCGTTCATCCATCAGTCCGTCAGTCTGTTTATATATGTCTTTCTGTATATCTATCTATCTATTTATCTTTTTCTTTTATCTTTTTTGTTTATATAACAGAACAGAGGAAGGAAAAACAAATGAATAAAAAAAAAAAATCCACGCACCAGATTACTGGTGTCCTCTGTTCATAAAATATCTGTAACAGTTAGACTTGAACAGTAGTAGGTTGAAGTTTGGAGGGAAACAACTCTGGGGAAGCGAGTTCCAGAGAGATGCAGTTCGGGGAATGAAAGAATTCTGATAGGCAGAAGTTCTGCAGTATGACTGAGTGACATTCCAGTCACGAGCGCTGCCAGCTACCCGTGTAGCACGAGGGAAGGCATGGAGAGGTGGCACCATAGATGTAACTTCGTCTGAGCATTTGTTGTAGAAATATCTGTAAAATAACTCAAGGGAGGCAACATTCCTTCTTACTTGTATCTGTGAATCTGTCTATGTTTTACCGTCTGTATGTTTCCTTATGTATTTCTCTCTCTCTCTCTCTCTCTCTCTCTCTCTCTCTCTCTCTCTCTCTCTCTCTCTCTCTCTCTCTCTCTCTCTCTCTCTTTCTCAGTCTATTATCGGTGTCTTCATACCCCCATGTGGAGTGTATCGGCTTGAGACTAGCTTACATATTCAAGACATTAATGGCAAGAGAGATCAGATGCTCCTCCCGAGTGATATCAAGTGAGCAATAATTATCCCAACTGCCCTCAGATTTAAGCCTATCTATCTATCTTTCTATCTGTGTGTGTCTGTCTTTGCCTACCTATCTATCTATCTACCTGTCTATCATCGAAGTCTGTATTACACCCCCTGGAGTGCTTCAACCTACTATAATACCAGGCGTCCCTTTGAGTATCCAGTTACCATCTACACAGTATATACTTTCTCGTGCTACAAGAAACCATTTGGCTTGGCATTCAGTGTAGAGTCACCTGACGGATTCACTAAACCTTATCAATATATAAAAAATAATATGTATCCAGTTCAGTAGAAGCACAATTGAAATATATAGGGATAAAAGATTAATGTCCTATACTCGTATGTTATTTGCAAACCTCACGTGAATAATTGAATATTCTTGGATCTGCATGACACATTTAGCTACATTAAAACTCACATTAACCCAGTAAGAAAGTAATTTAAGTGTTATTACTGTCTGGTAGTCAAATAGTCCTAAGCTATTGTTTGATTATACTAAGGGCCACATTTAGGTTTTATGTAAGGAGGAGGATACTGGTGTAGGTTATGTAGATTGGGGTGAGGGACTGACTGGGGTGCGAGTGAGACAATATTACAAATAATTAATTCACCCACCTCATCCTAGATTTATTGTGTGTAAATACCAAATAATCCACAAAGGTAAGGTTATACCACATGCTCCTATGTATCTGGCATGGAGGACGGTTTTTAGTTAGAATTATTATGGTATTTTTATTTGTCAAGGTTAATCCTGGAAAAACTCTGGGTGTGAAATGGGTGGCTCATCCCCGTGACCCCTTCTATAAACTCACCACTGATTTGATCCTTGTCTATAAAATTTAGTGTAGAGAAAAGTAAACATTTTTTATGCCTCCTAAAATGAAGATTGGGAGATTTCAAGTATATAAGGTAAATAATTTCGTCTAGTGATTACAAGAACGACATAAAAGACTTCATGTTACTGAAGGGTAAACAGTAAGATGAGAGTGAAAACAGTGAGCGTGGATTCAGTTACCACCATTGCCAATACTGATATGTTTCCATGGAGCAGGGAACGAGTATGGGCCAGTGGTGGTGTGGAGTGGATTTCGACCAGTACTGGGGAATGCAGTGTATGAATATTGGTTACATTTTTTGCACACCACATAACGCGCTAATTACAACACCTCACTCCGTAATGTGGCAAATTGTAAAGGGCAAAGTTGACTACACTGCATTTCTGTTTTTACCCCCTTCAGAGCGATCGAATTTTTAAAGTATTGTTACATTATTCTTATGACGTTGCGATTATCTTATAGTTTTCACTACATTGACGTTTTATGTTAATCTTAAGGCCTTCATACCTATCACTAAAGCTGCATCTCATACCTTCATTTCAATCAGAAGCCCCCGTCCTGAATAAAATTGCCTGGAAGTTGCATCGAGAATCTGAAAACATCATTCGAATGAGGGATCATGCAATCTACAAATTATATAATCGAATCAGGATAGGTCTCTTGTAGTGAAAGGATTATTGAAGGTTCTTTCTAACCTCTCCAATTCAGAAACTCTCTTTGGCGGAACAAATTCCTCTGAAGTGAAAATGCACGAGTAAGGCGGTGAAGCTTAGAAGAGACCTTTTGAACTGGGAATCTTTGATCATAGTCCACATTAACCCATAAATCAGGTGACGTATTTTGTTGATTTATTCTTCCTACCTCAGTCGATTTCCTTCAGCCTGGGGGGATTTCTTTTAGTGAGGAAGGGAATAAATGCTATAACACCCCCCCCCCTCACTTTGAAAACTATCCTGAGGTGAAAAGCAAACTGGCAAGAGAAAAACATTGGAATAAAGAACATACCAGAGTACTGAAGTGGATAACTCCTTCTCCATAAGATGTTGAATAAAACATCATCATCATTATCACCATCATCAACAAACATATATTTTTACCACATAAGTGAAGCAGACTCCAGAAACAATAGAAAAAGTATGAATGTGTGAGACTATTAATTTCTCCCTTATGGTGATGTGCACTTTTTTTTTTAGCTAATTTTTGCAACCTTACCAGGCGACTTTACCAGAGCTTAGGAAGGCTCTCTCACACTCTTTAAGTTAATGAAGGTTACGTCTAACTGCTTGAGTTCGAATTAGGCGAAGGGAACTTTTGATATTCGCACTTACCCCAGGCGCATCTACCATCCCAACATATCTTAAAAGGTTTCATTTGTCGTTCGATGCACCCTAGACACACCTCAGACACTCTCCAGACATGCAGCAAACCACCAGTACCCCCCACCCTACAACACCCCCACAAGTTTGACGCTCATAAAACACTACGATTGTAACTATTCAACCTTCACAGAGGTATAGCGAGTGAGTGAGTGGCACAGCTAGGAACACACACTGCGTTTGGCCGCCTCTGCGGATGCAGAAAAATGTATCTATACAACTGAGTGAAATCGCCTGAAGGTAGTAAACGGAAAAATGAAAATGACGTTCCCGGATTGAGAAGTGAATCCCGCAGCCATACCCACATCACCTGGTGCGGAGAGGAATAAAAGAGGTATATAACGTCTTAGGGTTGACTGGGTTAATATCTTTACTCGAATTATATATTTTTTCACTTCATTTTTGCCATCTTCAGACAATTTGATTCAGTTAAAGGGATATTTTTTAATATGGATGTGTTTAATGTTGCTTTATTTGATCTCTTTATTACTGTAGGCCTGTTCAAAAATAAGTACTAGAAGTAATCATAAAATGCGAATATACGTCGCTAAATTGAAGAGGTTAAATTTTGGGCACTGCAAAATAGAAATAAAGAATGATTTTATGAAAATTCTTGCACACTAGAGTTTACACAGGACGCAATATTTCCTGACGTAATAGAGCCATCTGTATCGGGGAAAATATTTTGCGTAATTATTTTGAAATGCTTTTCCTTTTTCCATGATAATTAAACCTGGAGCTGCTTTCACGTTTTGCTGGTTGGACTGCCTCTTCTACTTGTAACTCTATCCACAACTTCTAAATAAACTCTCGTGCCTCCTGTAATAACCTAACGTAGCTCCCATTTCATATAAGCTCTTGTGATGAGGAGGGGCAAACGAGTTGTCGCGTGGTGGGACTGTGACATGTTGACTTGATACATAAACATCATTTTCTTGTGCATGCGAGCTTCTCTTTTGAGGTTCCATTATCTAATAAAAAAAATGTAATATTAAATGGCATGTCATAATAGGAGCCAATTCAAGGTGCAAACGTAGGGCAAGCAAAAAATGGACATACGGCACACAATTAAGGCTAAATCGTGTACGGAATACTAATGACAAGGACTACACTGTTTTATATATATATTTATTTACTGATTTAATTATTTTTACTTTGCTGTCAACGGAAGGGCTTTCAGAAATATTATGAAGCCCAACTTTATGTGAATCGTTTGGCCTGAGGAGGGGCCAACAATTCTGAAGGCTGAATGATGAAGGGATGGATGTGCACTTGTGTGGTCCATTTTTGCTGGGCACTCTGTTGATGATTCTCTTATTTTTTTTATTTTTTTTAATTCTTTTTTCTTTGCTGCCCTACGGTATTCCTGTTTCTGGATCCCTTGTATCCAAAACAAGTGTAAAAGAGGGTTGGGATGGTGGATAGACGCAGAAATATCAGTGCTTTGATTGACAGGCATTACTGAATATTTAGTAAAAGAGACAGTAAAAATAGCAGCGTTTCCATATAACATGAATCCACAAAATATTTGCATGAGAAAACCTTTAAGCTCCCGGATGTGCCCACCGGGTAAAAAGCGTGGCAGCACCTTTGATGTAAAAATAAATAAATAAATAAAAACTGAAAAAAGTTGGAGTGAACTTCAACTTTCTACCAAAAAAAACTAACAGCCAAACAGAGAGAGGTAATGAGAAAGTCAGGTGTGCTAATGAGTCTTAAAGTCATCGTAATCTCTTCTGTGTCTCGATTAGCCTCCCAAGCACTCCACCGCCATTGCTAGCACGTCTGGATTGTCACGGTGGAAGAGATTGTGATATGCATGGGATCAACACAACGCCACCCCAACAAGACTCCGCTTATTAAATTGCTAAACATTATTCTTTAAATACTCGTCAATATTCTTTTATATGTTAAAGTTATTGGTCATAAATATGTAGTTGTAATTTTCCACCCTGCAATTTCGTAAACAGTATTTCTCCAGGCAAATTTATTTACTGCAGTGGTTTTAATTCTTATATGTTTAACCATTTTTTAATACAATCTTTAATCTTTAAATACAAATACATGGATAAAGACTATTATGTAACTCTGTTTGAAAAATTTCCCTTGGGGCTGAGCAAAATCCTCTGACAGTGACAAGAAAGAAGCTCAATAACCTATCAAACTGAAGGGGATATCCATGAAAGTAAAAAATTGTCCTAAGGTGAAATACACAAGCCAAAACCACGATCAGTTCCAAACCTTTACCTTGATCTTACCCTCCCAGCAAAAATAAACCGTAATTTCGACTTTTCATAATGTGTCTAAATAACCACGATTTTTAAAGGATTCCATGACAAACACAACTTAATCTAAACTACTGTCACATAAACTAGTCTGATCTAACCAAACTCACCCCAGTTTCACTTCACCTGTCCTGACTTACGTGAATCTAAGCTAAGCAAATCAAACCTAATCTATTTTATTCTAACCTAACGAAAACTAACCCAGCACAGCTCAGTCCAGATCAACCTAACATAAACTAACTCCAACTTGACCCCAGCATATGTGAGGGTATAATATCAAACCATTCAATTACAGATGCATAAAGTGTGAAAGGAAAAACAGTGCCCTTATAAACCTTTGATCTGTCATGAGTAGGCCAATTTCAGCTGGGTATGCGAGGAGAAGAGGATATGAGAGGGTTGTGTGGTGATTAGTGGTGATAGAGAGGTGATGACGTGTTGTAGCTGACTGTGTGGTGATAATGAACATATATTGTGCTGATGGTGTTAACGTGGTGATGAGGAAAGGAGATATTGTGGTGATGTGATGACCGAGACTGTGTGAGTGATGACGAAGCTGGTGTGCTGGTGATGTAAAGATGATGGTGATGTGATGATGAGAGGGAGGTTGTGTGGTGATGTGTGTCGTGATGATGGTAATAGTGGGATGATAACAACTTAGTGGTGATGATGCTGACACAAAAAAAAAAATGAAAATAATACAATGCACTGGAACTGGTTGTCTTAGTGCACACACACACACACACACACACACACACACACACACACACACACACACAAACTCACAATCACACCTTTCATATCAACACTTCACATTCACACTTCACACATCCATACCCGCAACATCCACAAGCACCAAAACCACACACACACACACACACACACACACACACACACACACACACACACACACACACACACACACACACACACATCAATATACAAGTTTGATGTTGGTGTATTGGTAGTTTTCATACAAAAGGGATCAGGAACAAGAGTCGCTCCAATCATAGCAAATAAAGAAATATGCAGATTACAATTTCACAACTATCATTCATCACAAACTATAAACTCATCACAACCTTCATCACTATACTAAAAATTGCATTAAAACCACCATCGTCATCACATCCATCGTTACCATCATTACACTCACCACCATCACAGCTACCATAACACAGCTACCATCATCATCATCATCATCATCATCATCATCGCAAGCACCATTAAAACAATCACCATCATCACGTACTATCACCGTCATCACATTCATCATCACAACTACTATCATCATAACAGCCACCATCATCACAATCATCGTAGTCAAAACCATCATCATTATCCCTAACTTACACCATAACCATCATCACCACAAGTATCATCACAACCATCGCCTTCACAAGCACCACTATCATAACTACACCAACATAATGACACCATAACTACCATCATAACGACTTCTACCATCACTACTACCATTATGATAACTACAATCAAAACCGCCATCTTTACAACCACCATCATCACAACCACCATCATCACAACTACCAACATCACAACTACCAACATCACAACCACCATCATCACAACCACCATCATCACAACCACCATCATCACAACCAACATTATCACAATACGACGATCATGACAACAACCACCATATCAGTCATCACTATCACAGTCATCATCATCATCATCATTATCATCATTACAACCACTTTCATTACCACAGCCTCCTTCATCATAGTCAATATTTTCATAGCCATCTTCATCACATCAACCATCATCAAAATCATCATCATCACAACCAATACCATCTCAAACTTCATCACCATCACAGTGAACATTAAACCCGCCATCAGCACAACGAACATCATCATCACAATCACCATCATCACAACAACCATCATCACAGCCATCATCATTACAACCACTGCCATCATCACAACCACCATCACCACAATCACTATCATCGTTACAACCACCATCACCACAATCACCATCATCACAGCCATCATCATTACAACCTCCATCATCACAATCACCATCATCACAACCTCTGTCACCACAACCACCATCACCACAACCACTTATCATTACAACCATCATCACCACAACCACCATCAGCATTAAAATCATCATCATCATCATCATCTGCTAAGTGTGGCCTTGGTTTGCTTATGGTAGTGATGATTATGATACACTGTTTATGTCATATCGGTTATTATAGTGTTGGTTGTGGTCGTAGTGAAGTATTGGTACCTGTAGTAGTCGTTGGTTTTGGTCGTGAAGTTATGGTAGGTAGAGTGTGATCTTTATGGTTACTATATTTGTGGTAGTTCAGGTAGCAGTAATAGTGGTAGTTGTTGTTAATTACGTGATTTGTGGTAATGATGATGAGGGTGATGATGATGATGATGACGATGATGATGATGATGATGATGATGATGATGGTGATGATGATGATGATAATGATGATGATGGGGGAAGGAAGTGCCCTTAATGACAAAACGGTGTTATGCAGTGAGTGTGAAAGGAAGGGGAGGGTCGCGTGAAAGAGAAAATATAAGAGAATATGAGAGAGGCAAGGAGAAAGACGCATGAAGACAAAGACATCAATAACAACAACAACAATAATAATAATAATAATAATAATAATAATAATAATAATAATAATATAATAGTAATGAAAACAATAATAATAATAACAATAATAATAATAATAATAATAATATAACAGAAAGAAGATGAAGAAGAAAAGAAGAAGAAGAAGAAGAAGAAAGAGAGAGAGAGAGAGAGAGAGAGAGAGAGAGAGACAGACAGACAGACAGACAGACAGGCAGACAGAAACTTAATGCACACTCTTAAGCCTGTTTCCTTGATATGCTTTTCCACAGTTATTATAGCAAGCATAAATACAAATGACCCGATTTCAGAGATTTCCACTTTCAACAGGTGGAGTGTTTTACCTTCGTCATGCTACCTCCAAACGATATTATTTAGCGTTGGGATTTCTCCTGTAGTGAAGGATAAGAAGGCTGTCTCTAACCTCTCACTTTCGAAAATTTCCTCCTAAAATGAATAAAGTCGTTCGAAAAAAAAAAAAATCTGATTAAACATATTGCATTATACCAGGATCCGGCCCTTTCCATTAGCCCTCTCATGGTTGCCAACTCTGCTAAGTTACCAGGTTTGTTAAGGTGAATATCAACAGACGATTTTACTTAGCTAACAGTAAGTCATAGGGTCCTGGGTGTGTTGATACTGGTACCATAAATCCTCTCAGTATCAGGACAGTTCTAGTATTTCATGCGACCAGACGGCAGACATGTATGGTCAGGAAATGTGAGACAAAGGAGCCTGGATGTTAATACTGTCCCCATTACCCTCTCATATTCTTTGTAGTGATGTTATTTTGGCAACCACCAGATAATTTTGTTGAGGTCAAGATGAGTCAAAGCAGCTAGGACTTATAAATACTGTGCTTTTTAATTCTCCCACAGTCGGGACAGCTCCGGTAATTTATATCAGTTAACTTCAGAAAAATTTTTTCCACTAAGAATAAGTCATTGGAGCCTGAGTCTTAATAGTAACACTCTTATGGTCAGGATAGTTCTAGTGTACTACTGCAGCTAACGCGAGACAATTTTAACTTAATAAAAGTGAATCACTTGACCCTGACTGTTAATACCATCCCCAGTAACCTCATATTCGCGTTGAAGGTGAGTAATAGCAGCATGAGTGTCAGTACTGTCACCCTTACCCCTCTCAGAGTCGGGACAACTTTCACATTCTATTACAGCCAACGTCAGACGATTTTATTCAGCTGGGGGTGAGTCGCTGAAGCCTGAGAGAGTTAACACAAACGTAAGCCTCACGACAGAGTGGCGGTGACAATGATAAACTCACATAAGAACAGAACTAATTTTTTCAGATGATTCTTGTTAACTCCAGATGGTCTGATTTTGGCTTAATGGAGGCCTCTTGTAGTGAAAGAGTTATAAGGTAAGCTATTCGTATATTCAGTTTCCTGGTCATAATTAAATATTCTCTCCATCCTGTGATCTTAGGAAAGGATGTTAACTCTCTCAGTATAATGACTTGGTCATATTAAATCTTTCACTCTTGCTGCAATGGGGTGATTTGACCCAGCTTAGGAGAGCACCTTAATTGTCAAGGGGTTAATGATGGTTACAAACACAATACCTTCGGCTTAGTAAGTCTTCCCAAAGCCACATAAAGTACCTGTAAATAATAATAATAATAATAATAATAATAATAATAATAATAATAATAATAGTAATAATAATAATAATAATAATAATAATAATAATAATATAAAAAAATCAGTGGAGACTTATTACACGAAAGGAGTAATGAAGGCTGGATCTCCCCACCCCCTTCTATTCGAAAGGCCTCCGCTGAGGTTAACATAATTTTCAAGTGAGATCAGGAATAAAAAAATAAAAACGATGACCTCACTTTATCACCCTAACTCTTTCGTTTCCTTCCTCTCTCTTGCCCTGCCTCCCCTCCGCTCCCTTCTTTTCTCTTCCCTTTTCATCCCCACTCTTTCCTTCTCTTATCCTTTCCTCTTCCTCTCTCCCTTCCTCTTCCTTTATCGTCCCCTACTTTTCCTCCCTTTCCTCCCCATCCCAACTCCCCCATCGATTTTTTCCCTCCCCTTCCCCCTGCTGTTCCTCTCTCGTTTCACCTCTTCAATTTTCTTCCTCTTCTCTTCTCCGCCCTTTCATATCTCTCCATCCTTCTCCCCTTCTCCCTTCATTCTCTTCTGCCCATCCCTCCTTTCTTTTCTTTCCATTCCTTTCCTTTTCCTCACCCTTCCTCTCTCTCCTTCTCTTCCCTTATCTTCTTCCACTCACTCCTTCTTCCATATTTTTACCAATCACTTTTCCTTCATATTCATTCCTCTTCTCCCTCCTTCCTTCCTTTCCCCTCTGTTTGCTTTCCTGTCATTCCTTCTCCTCCAACTTTATCTTCCTTCTTCTTCCCGCCTCTTCTTCCCACCTCTCTTCCCTCTTCATCTCCATCCTTCCCTCCCTCTTCTCCTTCTTCTCTCCTCTCCATGACGTAATCGGATTTCTCGCACTGCCTTCTATACACCGCCCGGAACGACGCCCTACGTGACGTCATACACTGTGTTCTCCGTATAATTATTTACACCGTATTTGCTAAAGGCTGTTTATTTTTCACTAACTAAATCTGGGACATAGCGAGACGTTCTCTTATATAATTTTTGTTGCTTCCATCTTAACTATTCTTTTACTGTACTCTTTACTGTTTACTGAATAGGAAATAATTACTCTGCAGTATGATCATTTGTTGTATACGAATTATTTATTATACAAAACTATACACTATTTGGAAAGTCTCCTAAACTGAATAAAGTAATCTGGATGTTGCATGAGTTAGGGCAAAAGACGTCCTCGTAGCGACGGGGTTACACACACACACACACACACACACACACACACACACACAGGCTGAGGAACAGAAGTGTCTTTGTATTTTCCCACTATGCTGCTTACACGAGGATTGAGCAAGGTGCACCTTTTTTAGAGGCGGAGACAGAGGACGAGGCGGAGGAAGAAGTGGTTATAAGAGAAACCATTGCCATAGTAACTGGAAATGTAAACAAATTCTTAGGCTAACTATGGTGTTCATTTCTGCCACTCCGGTGTCGTAGAGTGTTTCTTGTTGCCTCTCGAGTGTTGTAAAAATGTTAATGGAGTTTTCTGCTTTCACGGGGATAATGAGGGTTATATCAGTACACTCTTCACTTTATCTTAGCCTGAAATTATCATCACTCCATCATGAATGTTGAATTGTAGCAACGGATCTAATATACTATAATCCTGTTCGTGTGTGTGTGTGTGTGTGTGTGTGTGTGTGTGTGTGTGTGTGTGTGTGTGTGTGTGTGTGTGTGTGTGTGTGTGTGTGTAGGGCAGCCAAAACTGGAAAAGGGATTTTAATGAAACATGGCAAGATGGTTGGAAACTGGCTCCCAGATGGGCCAGTTTCAATTTCATGCTGAACGAAATTTTCCCAAGGGGTGTTTTGGCCTATAATAATTGTCTCCATTGATGAAAGAGAAACCTGTGCTGTACACAGGAAAAATCATCTGACAAATTACCAGTAAGCCGGGAATCGAACCCGGGACTCTCAGGTGAGAGCCATGCAGCATACCACTACACCACGACCAGGTAAAAGTTGGCTCACGTTGTCACAATCTTGTAACCAACGTCCCTCCGCCCCCACTGTGGGCATCAAGAGGATGAGTTAACCCCCTGGCACTTGGGCAAGTAGATGCTTTTAATCTATCCCAAGCACTTACGGCAAGTCAGAATGAGGGAGAAACCTGTACTGTTCACAGGAAAAAATCATCTGATAAATTACCAATATGCCAGGAATCGAACCAGGGACTCTCAGGTGAGAGCCAGGTAGCATACCACTACTGTGTACAGTACAGGTTCCTCCTTCATCAATGGAGATAATTATTATAGGCCAAAAAACGACAGAGATATCGTGGGAGAGAAAGGGGTTAATTCTTTCATGAGGGGAAAATTTTTAGTGTTTTATCCACCGCAAATTCCAGACGGATTATTTCATCTGGGAATGAGTCATGGGGGAGTGAAAGTCTTGAGAGTCGTCAGATCTGCCACCCTCCCAACTCTACTGTCGAGTGCGGCCTCGTGTGCACAAAGAATGCAGCTTAGGATTATGTCCACTGTGATTTCATGACTCAGGATGTCAGCGCCAGACCAACACCACAGCACTTCCCATGTGGATGGATGATTATTATGTGCAATAAAAAATAACACAAGGCTAGGGCATGCAAAATTTCTCTCCAAAAGCATAAATAAAGTCATACATATATAAAAAAGTACAGTACCTGAACATATTCCATTGAAGTGACTGGAGACTATTGGCAGTGAGAAAAACAGAATGAGGAATACAGTTACAGAATTGGCCAGTTACAAACATGAAAGCTTGTGAGTATCGGTTAACTGTTGCATTAGACAGGTGGAGAGAAAAGTGATGAGAGTGAACCTGACTGTAACTCAAAGGTTCTAAACTGACTTGCCTCTACCTGACATGACCTGTGTGAGTCGGAGTAGGTGAAACCGCCTAAATGGACTTGTTTAAAATGTCCACTGAATTTACGTCCTCAAAATTAGGTTTATTAAAAATACATTGTTCCATATCGGCTATTCTGACATTTCTCTAAGTAATACATCACCTCTCCTCCCAGCACCTGTCCTTTTTATCGCCGTAACCCAGCTGTGTGAGGCTACTGATTGCATTCCTAGTTCCGTATCGTTCTTTTATGTTTATTTATTTTTATCATTTTAATCAAAGTAAAACCGGACGATTTATTCAACACTTGTACACATATCCAGTAGGACAGGAGTAGACTTTGGCAATTTCTAACCCCTCAAGTCAGAAAAGTCTAAGTAATATGAGATCGTCAGAAGATAGAATAAATCAACTTCGAAGGACGCCATGGTACTGAAAGCATTAAAGACGAAGCTGATTGGTGCATTTTTGTGTGCTGTACTTTTTTCTCAGGTTTACAACTTTTGCTCTCTCTCTCTCTCTCTCTCTCTCGGTCACACACGTGCAGTTGGTACCCCTAAAGAGCCTGCCTGTCATCTCTCTTCCGTCTGGTGAGTTAACAGACGGCATCACTGTCTCTGTCGACATTGAGGAAGTCTTTGAACTCGACAGCAGACAATCTACCATTTATCTTCCCCGGCAAAAGGGAACCCAAGGCGGTTTTTGAAATGGCATGAAAGGCTACGTAGCTCCGCCTCCTTATCAGCCTCCTTTGAATATGCAGCTATCATTTTATTCTGTGCTATCAGGCCTGCCAAGCTGGGTGGTATCAACGTGTGTGTGTGTGTGTGTGTGTGTGTGTGTGTGTGTGTGTGTGTGTGTGTGTGTGTGTGTGTGTGTGTGCTTTAACCCCTCCTACGCTGTTTGATATAGGTATACAGTATTTGAACGAAACTTCCCAGGTGAGGTCGTCGGGTTTCTGGGAAGGTTTTCAACTACTTGCAGTTTTCCATTCATGATTTTTAGGGGCGGGCCAGCTTCCCCTACCCAAACAAAAAATTCTCGGAAATAATAATAGGAAGGCAGATATGGCTTTGAGAACGCAGTATTTGCTGTACAATGATCCCCTATCCAATATGCGATACCTGGGGACCCTGACTCCCCAGTGATTCTTCGGGGGTCAATCCCATCCCCCCTCAAAAAAAAAAAAAAAAAAATGATCAGAAATACTGGAAAGTGAACAGACGGATCTCAACGAAACTTCTCAGGTCAGTTCAGCTGGTTACTTGATAATATCCACCACCACAAAAAGGAATTTACCATTATTTTTAGGGCGGTTAGTCTCCCCTCCAAAATTTATAAAGGATACAAAATAGAAAAAGGAAGCAGATATGACTTTGATATCTTAGTAGGTACTGTACAATAGACCCTCATCCGTACTCCGATATTTGAGGAACGTGAACCCCCAACAATTCTTGGAGGAGTCAGACCCCCTCCCAAAAATAAAAACGATTAGAAATAGGGGAAAGTGAGCACACAGATTAAAAAAAAATAATAATCAGCATACGCATCGCAGGATTGGGTATGCAGTTTCCATGTCTTCTCTGAAAGCACATGAAAAAACTGCACATCAGTATTTGGAAAGCGTGACACCTCCGTAATTCCTGGAGGGTCAGCCCCCTGACAAGAAAGAAAAAAAATTAATAACAGGAGAAAGATTTGAATAAAACTTTCCACTTAACGTCGTCTAATTACTCCGAAGGTCTTCCATTATACACAATATCTCAACCATTATTTTATGGGGGTCAGGCCCCTCACCAAATAAAAGAAAATCAGAAATAGTGAAACGAGGACAGATATGGCTTTGATGTCTTAGTATGCTTTGTACAGTGGACTCCGATTCCTCATGAAATTTAAAATAAAATAAAATATCAGAAATAGGAGAAAGATTTCAATTACATTTCCCAGGCGAGTTCGTTTGATTGCTGGGAAGGCCTTCCACTATACACAGTTTTCCAATCATGATTTTTAGGGGGAATCAGCCCTATTCAGAAAAAAAAAAAAACAATAAGAATTTGTGAAAAGATTGCAGATATGGCTTTGATAGCTTAATACATGTTGTACAGCGGACGTTCATCCGTAATGCGATATTTGTGGAGCGTGACCCTCCTGGTGATGCTTGTGGGGTCAGCCCCCCTCCCTCCCAAAAATAAAAAGGATCTGAAATTGGAGAAGTGAACAAATAGAGGTCAACGAAATTGGCATATATATCACAGGATTGGGTAAGCAGTTTCCATGTTTTCTCTGAATGCACACGAATGGAATGCACATCCACATTATTGATAACTCATCCATATCGAGATGCATCCCATCAACATCATACAAGGGGCTAGTGGAATATAGTATGTAAGAAAATCACTATGTAAACGGTGCCACGAAACCTCCACAGGCACTTAAAAAACGACCAAAAGACAGAACTTTGTATTTCCAGATATTTCCAGTCACCAGAACGGGACACGGTAAAGGGAGAATCTCTGGTTATACAGATATGGAGGATAGCGCACTCCACTGGTTAGAAAAATGGTCTGCTCTTTGAAAGGACCCAGGTTCGATTCCAGACTGGGAAAGTGAACGGTTTGGTAATTCGAATTTCGGTAAAACAGGCTTCATCGAAATTCTACAAAACCCATGGACCTCTATAAAGACACATTCGTTAATATGAGCACACCAGTTCTGAATTGAGACAGCCTTAATACGAATACAACACGTACTGTGGGTATTAGAGCCGAAGTGGTGATATGTGAAGGTGTGTGGCATGCAATCGGACTGCTGGGCGTCAGGGAGCGGACTACATATCTGGGTGAAATTGGACACCTGAATGTCTAGGTACGTATTTATCTGTCTATCTTTCTATCTATCTATCCATCTATCTGTCTATCTATCCATCTACCTGCCTATCCATCTATCTATCTATCAATCTATCTATCTGTCTGTCTGCTGGGATGAAAATTTATTATCAGTGAGGTGCTGTCTGTATTGCCCGTCCACGTCGCCATATGCTGACACATTTAGCTGCACACATATTTCCCTCCCCCCCCCCTCTCTCTCTCTCTCTCTCTCTCTCTCCTACCATTTATTGCAACTGTTGTTATGCAATCGTCACTAAGATTTTTTTCTCCACAATTTGTCTCATATTCGTCACTGCTTGAACTACTGAAAACATTAACTATTTTACGCGTGTGATTTACTGTGGTTTGGACATGTGGAGAGGAATGATGGTGAGAGACTAACCAGGAGAATGTATGTGAGTGAGGTGGAGGTGGGGAAGAGCGAGGGTGAGACCGAGGATGAGATGGAGAGATGGAGTAGATATGTACATGAGAGAGGGGACTGTAAGCTCAGGGGAGGACAACGAAATGGCAAGGGACAGGGCGACATGGATGCAATTTGCCACCCCTTATGGGATTAAAGCATCTGGCTATAGGGAGATAGATAGACAGGTAGATATGCATAATGTGAAGACAGATGACTTGAGTGGGTGACAAGGACGCCATGGAATAGATAAAGTCTTAGTTTGACTCTTCTATCCGAAACGTCTCTCTTTAGCTGAATAAATTCGTTTGGAGACTTCCTAAATAAAGCATAATTTAGGTCCCATGCCTGAAGACGTGGGAATGATGAAGCGGTTTACTTCTGAGGGATAAACTGCGAAGATGGATGACTTTAGGTGCGTGACGAGGAGGACAACACGACCAAGTTTTGTGAGCTTGATGAAGGTGGCTTGAAGGTGAATGATGAAGGACAGGGAGGGAGGGAAGAAAGAGGAGGGAAGGATAAGAATAGGAGGGAGGAAGGGAAGAAGAGGAGGTGTGACTAAGGGTAGAGAAAGGGTTTAGGACAAGGAGGAAGGTGTGGAGTGGTAGGACAGGGAGGGAGGAAAGAAAAAGGAGGGAAGGAAAAGAATAGGAAGGAGGAAGGGAAGAAGAAGAGGTGTGAATAAGGATAGGGGAAGGGATGAGGACAAGGAGGAAGGTGTGGAGTGGTAGGTGATGGAAGGGTGAGAGGGAAGATAGGAAAGGCAGAGGATAAAGAAAGTAGGAAAGTAAGAAGGGAAGCTGAGCAGACCAGGTAGGAGGTGAGTGGAAGTGAGGGAGGGTGGCAGGTAATGAGGGAAGAGAAGGGGAGGGACAAAGAGAGGAGATGATGAGAGAGAAAGTGTGGAGGAGGGAGGGAGACAAGGGATAGAAGTGAGAGGAAGTGATGAGAAGGTAGGGAGAGGAGCAAGGAGAGGTGGGAATGGAGACAGGGAAATGCAAGGATGAGAATGGTGGGAAATGAGGAAGATGTGGTGATAGGACGAGGAGGAAAGTAGGGAGGAAAAGAAATGGGAGATAGGGCGAGAAGAGGAGGAAGAGGAGAAAGAAGAGTAAGGAAGGATGAGGAGGGCGTGATGAGGAAACGGGGAAAAAAGAGGGAGAGAGAGGGAGTTCAGAAAAGGGACTAAGGGTGGAAAATAAGGAAGAGGTGTGGGAAGGGGAGGGAATAAGGGAGGAGGAGAGGTGAGGGGATGGGAAAGAGAAAGGCAAGGAATGGAAGAGGAGAGGAGAGGAGAAGGGAGGGGAAGGGAAGGGAAGGAAATGATGGGAAGTTAAGAAAAAGATATATGGAAGGGATGGGAGAGTGGCATGGAAAGGAGATGAAAGGGAGGGAGGGGGAAAGAAGATAACCGTCCACCGTATAACAGTTATTTCTTTACTTTGCAAGGTTAGTATTTTAGGCTCTTTTCAAGTATAAGAGTGTTAATTGCATCAGCATGAATACTTACAGACGTTTTATATTGCCTATGTAATCCTATAACATTCAGGTTGCAACGCCTCACTCAGCTGAATAAAATCGCCTGGTCTTACTGAATACTATAGTGGTCCCGATCATGAGTGGATTAATGGTCTCAGGCTCATATGACTCGCTCTCTAACGATTAAATTTGTTCGACGTTCGCTGAAATAGAATGCTAGAACTCTTCCGATCATGAAAAGACAACCCCGTCATAATATTCTTCCTTCTATTCTTGTCACGAACATTTTCTTTCCTCGGAGTCACGCAGCCTCTGTAATACTGGAATACTCTCGCCTGATACTCGTGTTTCCCCTTCTCCGTATTCCTGTATTCCTGTGCATCTATTGTACTGAATTGATGCGTGTCAGAGCCAAATGGATAATACCAACCCACATCCACCTCTTAACTCCCTCTGTCTGTCTCTCAGTCTCTCAAATCTCTTATTCCTCGTCTCTATCTGCCCCATTTCCTTCCTCTCTCTCTCTCCCTCTCTCTCTCGGCCATGACTTTCTGGGGACGCTCTTGCACACCACTTTCATTAACACTGCACACCGGCGTATAGCACATTGGTATGGCTACAGTCCAGTTCATGTTATTATTACGACTCCAGTTCAACTTCTACTGAATCTAACTTAATTTTAAACTCATATTCCTACTCATATATACCTATTCCTATTCCTACTTATATTCCAACTCATACATACCTAATCATATATTCCTGTTCATATATTCCTATTCATTTTCTTAATCATATTGCTACTCATGTTCCTGCTCATATATTCCTGCTCATATATTCCTACTCATATATTCCTACTCATGTTCCGACTCACATTCCTTTTCATATTCGTACTTCCGTTGGTCACTTTCATCGCTTACTAATACTGATACTCTTATTCCTACACCTATTTCCTGCTCATGCTGCAACTCATATTCTTAATAATATACCTCACACTTTTTCTCTTTTCAATTTGCATTCTCACTCATTTACCATTTATGTTCGCAGTCATTTACACTCACATTCTTACTCACATTCCAAGCCATTTCCTCGTGTCACAACTTATATTACTCATGTTCTGCATCATCATATTCATATTCATAATCTAGCTCCTACTTTCGTCCATCCTATTCATATTCATCCTCATATTCCTGCACCTTCGACAAGCTTTCCATATTCCTCTTCATATACTTGCCTCTCCCACGATAAGCATATTTTATTCCTGTTTTTATTCTTAATCATACTCCTGCCCCTTCCGCACCGTTTTTTTTTTTTTTTCTTGTTCTTTTCATTCCTTCTTCCGCCATACCTTCCTCGTCCTTTTTTCTTTTTCTCCCCCTTCCATAACTACTCATAATCCTACTTACACATATTCCTGCTCACAGTCTTGCCCCTTTACAACCTACTCTTCCTGCTCGCTTCATACTGATTATTATTCCCATTCATGTTTCAAAATATTTGCGCGCTGATATTAGATTTCAGTATTGAAACTCATATTCTAACTTATACGCCTAACAAATATCTTTATTGTATTACTATCTATTCCACTACCACCATCACCACCACTACCATCACCACCGCCACCATCGCCACCACCACCACCACCACCATCACCACCATCACCACCACCACCACCATCACTATCCTCAGCTGCTGTAATTTCCTGCTGGTCAACCAAGTCACTCATAAAGAAGGTTACCACAGTTCCAGCTTTAACTTGATCACTTTCCCTGCCCCTACCCCTGCCGTGCATGCCGTGTCTGTACCTGATGACCGTGTGTGCCTTATCGTGCTGCTGTTCGTGTCTGAGATGTAGTCAGCCACGTTTCCAACAAGCTGCCTAGGGAAATATATCCGTGTCTGAAGGTGAGTAAGAATTTTATAGTACGAAGAAGTGGCTTTAGCATGGAAATGAAACTTAGGGAATGATATCAGTCTCTAGTGATGCGATTAGAGGTCTATACGAGTTTTATTTAAGAAAAGGGACCAAAACAACTTTGTCAGCTTCTATGGGTGGGTCAGAATTCTATATTATGGGAAAGTGATCTAGATAATTATGTCAGTTTAAATGAGCGTGTCAGAATTCTATCGTAAAAAAACCATGACCTAGGTATCTATGTTTCTATGAGTGGGTGATAAGTCTGCACTATGGAAAAACTACCTAAACAACTACCCCAGTTTTAGGGCATGGGTCAAAATACTATTTGTATGGAAAAGTGACCTTGGTAGCTGTCAGTTGCAATGGATGAGTCAGAATTCTATGGAACGGAGACCTGACCTGGGCTGTTTGGTTAAATGGGTAGTTCAGAATTCCAGAGTAAGGAAAAATAAACTAGTCAGCGATGTCAATTTCAGTGGGTGGGTTAGAACTTCATGGAAAAGTGACTTACTGTAGACAACTATATCAGTTCCCAAAGGTGGATAAAGGACCTAGGAAATTATATCTGTTTTGGGGGTAGTGCCAGGATTCTGTAGGATGAAAAACTGACCAATGCAGTCATGTCAGTTTTTATGGGTTAGCGAGAGTTTTATAGTTTGGGAAAGTGAACTAGGCAACTATAACAATTTGTATGAGTGGTTCAGAAGAATATAGGATGGAAAAGGGACCTAGACATCTATATCAGTTTCAGTGCTTGGGTCAGACTTCTAAAGTATGGAAAAGTGATCTACTCTGTTATGTCAGTTTCTGTGGGTGGATTAGCTTTTACGTCAGTTTCGCTCGGCGGGACTCCTAGTGATATTGTCATGGCAGACAGATGTGGTATAATGCACGCTTATTGATGTTGTTGACATAACACTTCCATGTTAAGCTGTTATCTACGGTGGTCACCCGGAGCCGCCTTGCAGAGCTGTCCCATGCAGTGGACAGAGCCTCACCACAACAAGGCGTGGGGAAGAGCGTGGAGGTTCGGTTCCCTGATGAACGCCAACTAAAGCGACAGGATGGATGTGTGAAATAGGAAGAGAGGAGGAGAGACACAGGAAAAGAATGATAACGGTGAGGGAAGAAGTAGGCAGCACTACATCAAGTGAGTGGATGATGATCGCCACCACCTACCACTACTTTTGGAAGAGAATGACGAGAAAGACTGCTTCAAGAGATGTTCTCGCATCTAAAATGTCGATGTAAAAGACAAAAAAATAATGAACATGCAGGAATGAACAGAACAGACTAGGTGTTGATAAGATATAGGACAGGGCCGGGGTATGCACCTTTGTGGAAGCAGACTCTAGAGTTTATGTGACGGTGTTTGTTGAGGAACTGAATGAACATTCTATACATACACAACAACATGGGAGGTGAGCACGCTTCACTCTCGTACCCGACGTAATATCGAAGGTGAAGCCAGGACTGATTTATGTTTTGCTGCTAGGCTACGAAAGGTGTAGATTTCTCCCAAATATCTTTCTATTTGCAAAAACAAATCTAAGTTATGAGAGCAAAGCTATAATTTTCTTTATTTTTGCTGAAGCGAAAGTACCATCTATGAGAATGACAAAACTTTCCACGTCTCTTCCTCTTGCAAACAAAACTCTGTTTCACGAGAAGGAATTGATCGCAAGAGCTTCCATCCGTATCCAGGTTGTGTTTATCAAAGATATAAACGGCAGGGACAAATTTAGCACACCAATAGTGTGTCTGGTCCGCCCACCCAGCACCAGAACACAACACATGACCGCACCGCCACCACCTGACACCCAATTTATACAATCGCCGTCACCTGACCCAACACCCCATCGTTGATTACATAGCAGACAGACGTGACGCAAGGCTCAGTAGCATGGTGCTGCTCAGGACGCATGCGTGCAATACATGGTGTACAGTGCTAACTGCAAGCGAGCTAGCTAGCAAAGTGAGCAAGCGTAGCAATGCAATGTTTATTCCAAGGTCTCACTAGACCTTGGTTTATTCTACATTCAGCTGAGAAATGAGCGGCCCGACACGACCCGGCCTGGCCCGACACAACACGGCCACACCGCGATGGTTTTCAAAGGCTAATAACTCTTCTACTGTGTGAGATGGAGGAGACATTTTTTAAGCAGGTAGTATATACATTCAATAAATTTTGTTTTTAGCTGTATATTTGCTCATGAGACCAAAGAAACCCCTTGGAATCCCAGCTTTCCATGAGAATGTACCGAGGGCTTCAACTGGCATGCTCCGCTATGAAATCGATTTAATGCACAATGAAGGTGACACATGCGAGGTATGAGTTGTTTTCCACTTCCATATGTTAACTACAACACTACCCCCCCCCCAGCATGCATATGTGTGTGTGTGTGTGTGTGTGTGTGTGTGTGTGTGTGTGTGTGTGAAAATAAATATTTTCGCTCAAGTATTCTTCTGTTATTGTTCAAGTACCTCACCAAAAATGCTGAAAGTTTACACCAACATGAAATTATGATGATAGGCGTATGTACAAACGCTCGCTCGCTCGTCACGGGCTCACAAAGCGCACTTCACTGGTGTAGAGATACGAATGTAGTACCCGGATGTGCAAGGGCAAAAGAGGAACTTACAGCAACTGCAACAAACTAAAAAGATAAAGGTAGAAGGACGGGCAGAACAGAGAGAGAGAGAGAGAGAGAGAGAGAAATGCAGTAAATACGTCAATCAGTAAAACAGTTAATTTAAGCATGCCGACAAGGTACCTAAGAATAAAAACGACGAGGAAGGGCTGTGCACACACACACACACACACACACACACACACACACACACACACACACACACACACACACACACACTTACAGTAACTCAAGCCTGATATAATGTGTCTGGTCATATTGCTGTGTGTGTGTGTGTTCTAGCCATGTTACTCTAAGGAAGGATACCATTAAACTTAACTTTAGGTGATTCTGCTGGATTTCATTCGTACCTTGGCCTTTTGCTACAATTTCTCTTTGTTTCATTTTATTTCGCTGCCGAAAGACTACTTGATTTACTTAAGGGAAAGCTTGTAATTGCTAAAGATATCTTAACGAACAAGTTTATAGAAAATGAAAGCTTATTTAACAGAATTGCTTTGAATCAATACTTCTATGTACTATTCTCCAGCCTAGGCATTTTTAGTTATTCTCATTTTCCACTTTTACCATCTCTCCCTGCAACCACCATTCTTCTTTCGGGGGATAGGAATGGAGTTGAAGGAAACTTGTATATCGGGGCATTCCAGGTGTCTAGCTATATCGGTGCCACCACGTGCAGGCGTCCCTCTCAAACACGTGATCCTCAGTAAAATGAAAAAAACGTTCTCGGGCTGAAGGGCTTAAACTAATATCGTGCAGTAGCGCTGAATATCCCCACTGGCAACGTGACCTAAGCTCTATCCATCTATTGTCATACCCCTCAATCCCGCAATGGGTGGACACAAACTGCCTCCAAGTCGCTCTGTCCACTGCCATTGACCTCTCTCCTTCCATCTAACACCCTCCCTTCACATACACCTCCCTTCTCCATCCCTCCAGCTTATTCCTGGTCACCTATTTTCTTTCCCCCTTTCAGTCCACTCATATACACTCTTCTACTCACCCTCCCCTCACATGCACCTCCCTACTCCATCCCTCCAGCTTATTATTCCTGGTCACCCATTTTCTTTCCCCCCTTTACTCCACTCATATACACTCTTCTACTCACCCTCCCCTCACATGCACCTCCCTACTCCATCCCTCCAGCTTATTATTCCTGGTCACCCATTTTCTTTCCCCCCTTTACTCCACTCATATACACTCTTCTACCCAGTCTCTCCTTGCTTATCCTCTCCATATGCCCAAACAATCTCAGAGTATTGCTCCTAACACTTTCAATCACATCCACATCAACACCACAACGCTCCTTTACTACAGGTCGATCTCTCTCTCTCTCTCCATTAACTCCACATGCTCTTCTCATCTCCTCTGTTCTCACTCTTACTTGTTTCCTTTCAAAAGGGTGACGTGAGATAATAGGAAGCGTTAATAAGCAATTTCCTGTCCTCCCCTCCGACTTAACTCGCTGATATCCGGTCCATATATTCATCTTCATCTTCCTCATAGCTATCATCATCTTTTGTCGCCTTCATCATCATCATCATCATTATCAGCTTCATCGTCTTTAAAATCTTTATCTTGAACATCACCATCATAAGCTGTTAACTCAAATATTGCTCGTATACAAATGCTCTAAAAACGCTGTGATGGTGCGATAGGTACTGTTTACCACGTGGACCAAGTATACCAGCATTTGGTAAATTTGTTTATCGTGGAATATGATAACTTTGACTTGAATTCGATTTTTTTTTGGGGGGGGGGAGGGGGGTGTACGTGCCTTGTTCCCATTTCTCGATCCTTAGCACCCCATGTATTAGGTGAAAGCAGGATGATGATGAAGTAGCGACGACGACGACGACGACGATGATGATGATAACGAAGATAAAGATGATATTGATGAGTAAAATAATAATGATGTTGATACTGATGATGTTGATGCTGAAGATAAAGTTTATAAAGGCGATGACGATGATAATGATGATGATGATGACCAAGAAGATAATGATGGCAATAGTAATGATGATGTTATTTTTGATGATGAAAATTATAAAGACGATGAAGATGAAGCCGATGCTGATGACGATAACGAAGATGAAGGCAAAGAAGATGATGATAAATATGAGGAACATGAAGATGAAAAAGATGATGCAGAAGATAAGGATGGTGATAATGTCCTGACACTAGACAGCTCTCTTCCTCCCTCGTTTGTCAATATTTCACGTCGGTATTTGATCCATATTCTTGGAGGAGCAGGTGGTGTAGTGGTAGGATATCCACCTCGCAGCTTGGAGGGATTTGAGTTCGATTCTCGGACCGGTCAGACTCTTGGACGAAGTTTGTTTTCCCCGTGTCCGTTATCTATCAGCATTTAGACTGGAGACCTATATGTAAATTCGAATGAGGGGTGTCGTACTCCAGGGCAAGACTGACCTTAGGGAAACTTAGTACTGAAATGACCCCACGTGCAGTCGATAGGCAAAGTTATTAAACATTCTTTGTATTTTTGCTGATATAAAACTTTTCGTGGCGTTTGTTTCTCTGCGATTTATTATGCACGTTAGGACTTGTCACTTTTCCTTGTTTTTCACTTTCTTTAAAAGCGTTACGATTTACATCACAAACGTACGAAAGCACCTGAAGTCCCCGTTAGTCATGTCTTCTCCAATATACTGCAGTCAGCGCCAAACTATTTTTTGCATGTTAAAACGAATCGCAGGAGCCAAAGAGTATAATACTGCTGCCACAGAGTAAATATTTCTGCCATTTATCCTCTCATGGTCTGGACAACTCTGGTATTCTTTTCCAGCAACGCCAGATGGTCTCCTTTATCTTGCTGAGAATTGGAAGGGCTAAGGTGCTGATGTGTTAAGGTGCTGATCCTGCCACCATTAACTTTCTCATTATTGGTTTGTGGAAATATTTTTTAAATTAACTTTGTTTCTCCTTCCTGTGTTCGTCTGAAAAAAAAAGAAAATAGTTTATTCACCTTAGCAAAGCCTAGATTGTAGGTTTAGTGGCATAACGGGAGTATCTTGCAGCTTTACATCCTTTCCATACACTTTTCGTGACCAGAACCGTTATATACTGTCTATCCATGGCTCTAACTCAGCACTGGAGAAATGGCAGTTTCACGCAGAGTTAAACTGAATAGATAATACTATACTATGCTAACGGCAGACATTTTTTTTCTTTTCTGTCGGCCGAGTCATAGAAGCCTGAGAATATTTACTGTAATAGAATAAATAGATGAGGAAGCAATGCCAGAGAAAGTCGTCTTTGTGAGTGAGCCAGTGCCTGACCAGTGAGGCACAGCTGGCTCTCTCTCCTGCCTGACCTGCTCTGCTGTGTGTGCATTCAGGCGTGCTTGCTCCTGCCTCACATTCCTACCTCACTCCCACCACATCAATACCTGGCCCACGCACACCCACATAGCCATTCCGAATCCACGCCATACCACACCAATCGCTCTGCTCTACCCACATCCGCCTACAGTCAACCAGTATACCCACACCAAACCACAGCTACCCAAACCTCTCCCACCCCCCCACCAATACCATCCAACCACACACATACTCCCATCATAACCATTCCCACCACATCCTCACCCCACCATAACCACATCAACCGCGCCTGTGCTCCATACAACTCTAAACACACCCCACCCCAAACCCACACCACACCAGAACCACATCCACATCACAAACACACACACCCTGCCACAACTACAGCCACATCCAAAACCACACCTACACCAACACCCCACCATAACCATCCCAGACACACCCAAACCCCACCACAGACACCTGAACTACACCCACACCCTCCAATACCACATCCATCTCACTTCAGCCCAGTCGTTTTGGTCCCACTTCCCTTCAGCCAACCTCTTCTCTCACCCTTTCAACCTCGGACCACAACCAACCATACCCCACTCACCCAAAACCCTTCCCATTCTCACCCTACCACAACCAATCAGCATCCCAGCCACCCAACCAATACCAGCTCATCCCTACCCACATCCTATCACAGCCTCCTACCCCAGCACCACCCACTACAGCCACTCCACAATATGCATCTTAATTCCACTATACCGCTCTCTCCTTGGCCCATGCATACCCCACCCTACATCAATCCAACCCACATCCCACCTCAACCCCACCATAACTGCCCTGATCCTATATTCACCCCACCAAATCCATCCACGCCCCCACAACCATCCCAGCTTCATCCCCCACCTCTCCCAACGTTCCAGGGTCTCACTAATTCCATCCCCACCGTTCCCTTCCCCTTCCTGCCTCCCCATCTCCCCGCCCCGAGAGACTGAGCGCCGGTACTTAGCCTGATATACCTATGCAAGGACTAATACATAGGGATGAAGGGCGTCTCTCAGAACTGCTACGATTAACCTGTAATATCACTGACCCATCTCGCACAGGATTATCTCAAATTAAACGTATTATTTCCGTTATCTCAACACTTACCCTTATTATTATGTTTGCATTTACACCCAGCTTCACACTGACACTCACGCTCATCCTCACACTTACCTTCAGCTTCAACCACACACTTACAGTCATACTCAGCTTCACACCAACACTTATATTCGTCTTTGCAACCAGCTTCAGCTCAACCTCACAGTCTTACCCTTGCCCAGAAACTCACAGTCAGCTCAATGCTCACCCTCACAATCACCTTCACAGTCACACTCAACCTCACACTCAATTTCATACTTACGCTGTCACTCACCCTCACTCTAAACCACACCACGATACTAACTTACCTTCAGCCGTAAACACACTTTCAGCCTCACACTTAATCTCATGTTCACTGACCCTCACCCTCATGCTCACACTTTACCATATCATCCTCACACTCAAACTCACACTCACTGTACAATGAAGCCGTCTGACATCGGCTAGAATAAAAAAAAAAAAAAATAGTCCAAAGGCTGAAGGAGATGAAAAGGTCCTCGCGCAGAAGAGGAAATGTTTGCCCCGCGGTAGTATTAACTCCCTCAGTACGGTGCTCTTTTTTAGTTTTTTTTTTTTCACACTAATCCTAGACTGCTTATTAAGTTTAGGAAAGGCCATTTGTGCTGGAGCGAGTAGTGAAGGCTATATCTAACGCCATCAATTCAAACGCTAGCAATCAAGCTGTTTACAGTCGGACCCCAGGAGATCTAAGCCCAGTGAGTGTTAAAATGAGCCGCCAAAAGACCATGAAGAAGCTATTTATTAATCTGACTTTATATTCATTAATAACTGCAAGGTACTGACAAAAAGCTTATCCTTTGAATCTTTGTAAATATGATTCAGATTCCTAGCATTCATCTTGTAGGCCCTAGAAAGGCACCTGTATCCGCCCTGATGAATGTAAGACGGATACTATGACTGTGATACAGAACTTTCAAATCAGCCCCTCAATAAGTAGGCTCCTGTCAACGCCACCGTCTATTCCAGGCCGGCCCCTGGGAGGGTCCGGTAGTCTTCGCAGCCTAAATATGATGCTTTGGAAATATCGGGAACAAATGTCTTATTCTTAGCCTCGTACATGTGGCTATCCTATTAACTCACTGGGGGAGCCGGTGGTGAACTGGTTAGCACATCCAGCTGGCAAATGGAAGGGCCCGAGTTCAATATTGCAGCCAACCCAACTCTTGGGCATTCTCCTCTTGTCTCTGGTCACCCTGCAGGACATTTGGAGACTTGATCGCTGCGGGTCGTAGTCTAAGGGAATATTCGTACTTAACAAAAATTATTGCTTACCTTAATGATCCTCTTATAGTTAACAGGCAATAACATTAACCTTTTTTTTTTTTCTTTTTTTTTTTTTAACTCACGGCCACATCAGGTACAGCATTACCAACACAAAACAGTGAAGACAGTTTCATGTCGACAGTCCAAATATCCATACGGTGGTCTGTAACCCAAGAAATCTTTTATATCGATGGACTGTGACCATAACCAATAAACAGATGGCCGGTGGGCTGGTGGGTTGACCCTCTAATAAGATGAGCCACATGAAGGGTTAAAATCCAAGGGTGGGTTGAAGTTTATTACACACATAATGCCACCCAGGGAAGAGTTACTTGCCATTCTTACCTTCATCCCCGAACTTAGTAGCCTAGTCGCGGGTCCTTACTCTTCTGATGGGGGAATAAATGTGTATCGTCGAGGGGACAAAAAATCCACTTATTATATTATTGGATTTTACAGTGGCATATCACAGGCTTCATTTTATTAGTGTCACTCTCAGACGATTTCAATGGGCCTAAGAGAGACATTTCGAATAGGAGGGTTAGACACAGCCTTCATTAATTCCTTTACTATTGTTAAGGATAGTTGCAGAGTTTTATGATCGAGCTTGGAATATGTGTAAGAAACGACACGAAATTCTATGCAGTAAGAGAGAAGTTGTGGTTTTGGGAGGGAATTAAGCCTTGAAGTGGACTGAGGATGAATGATCAGGAAATGGAAAACGTGAGAGATTCCTTGTCTCTTCGCAGCGCAATGAGGGAAGACCGGAGATGAAAGGATGGAGTGCGAGATTGGGTAGAGCAGGGAAGGTGGGTTGCAGGTACAGTCGGCAGCCAAAGTTCTGTCACCCGTCTAGCATTTTTCTCCAGGAACTTTGAAACTCAGTCTTGTATACCCTCAGCAAATGACACTGATGACAATGATCTGTGGCCAAGAAAGTTATCGATGTCTCCTGCCTCTCATTATTCACACTTATTTCGAAATCCATAGAGAGAAAAGCCGGAGATTACGACAGGATTATTGATGCCGACTGAACTGTACGTTATATTGAAGCAGCTGACGAGGACTTATAAGGTGAGCATGGCAATAAAAATTAAGTTGCCTGACAATAATGTTACCCCCGATATTGACTTATTGAAATGAAGTTTGGATTTGTTGGAAGGACATGGCTCAAGAGGGGAAATGAGAATCCGACAGCCAGCCGTCCTTACAACATACGAGAATTCAACAGCTGAGTGACAAGGTTGAATGCAATAAATGAACCACCCTGAATTATCTGGAAATATTTAACGAAGACAACACCATCACCAAAATCAAATCAGGAAGCCTCGAGCCAGGTGTGGTGAAGGCTTGTTATGGTTTACCAGTAAGTCGCGATACAAATTACACTCATTTGCATAATTAATTATGAAATATGCAATATTTTCTGCGGTAATTAGTTGCCGAGATGAATGACGGGGACAGCGAAGCCTTCAATATTTATCATCCTCTCAAGATTGGAAGTTTTGCCAATATTAATCAGGACAAACCTACAACTTTTCCACAAGTATGGGGAAACTGAAAAATGTTGAAGAAGTAAAAAAAAAGAAATGCTTGGCCAGACACCACGAAGGGACGGGTGTTCATCTCCGGAACTGAGGCTTCTTAGCAAGCAGTGCTAAGACCTTGGCCAGAGCGGCGCTGGTAATAGAAACCTTGTGGTCCAACAGGACAAATGTTTCAAGACCAAGGACAAGGTAAGCCAGGGTACGAGAGTCAGATGATAAAAACAACCATAACACGACTTTCTGATGGGACAGAGGACTAGTATGACTGTCAAAATTGTCCTTAATACATAGTGGAGTCAGTAAAATCCAACAGATCGCTGGCCTTATGTATGAGGACATAAGGTCAGTCCTGTGACCACTAACTCCACTTCTTTGTATATCTTAAGGAATAAACTGACAGTAACTTGAAGTACGTAACGTTTTCACAGAAATTTCCTTTCTGAGGTGATAGTTCCTTTGTTTGCATATAAATTCAACATACGACGATTAGTCTTGCACATGAACCAACAAAACCACATTATCACAGAATCATTAAGCGTAGTATCGGCCAGGAGCAGATCAAATCTGCTAGTCATTCGTGAATCGTTAACGTATGGTTTTGATCCCTACAAGAATCACCATGAATTTGCATAATGCATATGAAATGAGTATATTTCATATTAAACAGAATTTTCATCCAGTATCATCTGGCTGTTATTAACGATAAAAGCATTATTAAAGTAATTTTTGTCGGACTGACACAATCATCTCTAAAAAAGTCGAACTTTTGCACTCAAGAATTAACAATGGTATATGTACCAATTATCTATCTATCTATCTGTCTAGCTTTCTATATCTATATCTAGATAGATAGATAGATAGACAGAACAACTCGTTACCCATTTTTTAGACAATAAAGGTTTTTGTGGTTCTGTTTTGTGTACACCCGAGATAGTTTAATGAAGGGTAGGATAAAAGATGGCAACATTTTCTCCCCCCTCCACCCTGTCCCTCTTCTCTCTCTCTCTCTCTCTCTCTCTCCATATATCTATATATCTATATCTATATTTCTATATCTATCTATCTATCTATCCATCTTTCTATCTATAATATATATATATATATATATATATATATATATATATATATATATATATATATATATATATATATATTATAGATAGAAAGATGGATAGATAGATGGATGGATAGATAGATAGATATAGAAATATAGATATAGATATATGGAGAGAGAGAGAGAGAGAGAGAAGAGGGACAGGGTGGAGGGGGGAGAAAATGTTGCCATCTTTTATCCTACCCTTCATTAAACTATCTCGGGTGTACACAAAACAGAACCACAAAAACCTTTATTGTCTAAAAAATGGATAACGAGTTGTTCTGAATGTCAACAGTGTGGAAGAAGCTTTAATGACTGAGTCGCGATATGAAGGAAAGGTAACAGAAGGAATGGATTTATGGGTGTGGGAAGGTAGAATGTATAGGTAACAGAAAGAATGAATTTAGAACAGGAGGAGAGAATGTGGTTAGAATTGGGTGACTGGAGTGGAAGGGAGGGTAACATAAGGAATGGAATTTCGGATGGGAGGAGAGATAGTGTGGTGAGAATTGGAGCTTCCTGATGCGGATGAATCTTGGGTGGAGGACGACTGATGAAATGGTTTTGAAGAGAGAGAGAGAGAGAGAGAGAGAGAGAGAGAGAGAGAGAGAGAGAGAGAGAGAGACAGACAGACAGACAGACAGAGAGACAGAGTATATCATGAAATAAAAGAGAAACTGTAAGGGAAGTAGTCAGTGAAGTACTTATTTATGAGCCGTATTATTAACATCCGTTGGATACCTTAATTTTAACTGATCTTGCTGCTGCCAGACTATTCTTGTCAACTAAGAAGAGCATCATAGCAGCGAAGGATGTAAAGAAAAAACAGAATCCTGCACTTTGAACAGGAGTAAAGGTTTTTATAAACATTCTGACCATTAAGGCTAAAGCCAAAGGAAGTGAGGGACCTCGTATCTGAAATCGTTAGTGAGAGACAGACGGCCAAGGCCGCGAGATACCCCCACGTCAAAAATTCTATCATGTGCTATATGAGATAACCTTTAAACATGAAAATAAAAAAAAAATCAACGTGGCCGCATTCACTAGGTAAAGAAAATGCCCGGTGTCTGATAGCGTTGGTCCTCATGACATGCCCCACCCCACCTAACCTAACATAATCTAGCCTAGCCTAACATCAGGGCTGA
Source organism: Coenobita brevimanus (assembly GCF_032717465.1). Lineage (NCBI taxonomy): Eukaryota > Metazoa > Arthropoda > Malacostraca > Decapoda > Coenobitidae > Coenobita > Coenobita brevimanus. The sequence continues at coordinate 35,899,133 of NC_137027.1, forward strand.
AGTATTTATTTGTGGGATCAATTATTTTTCGTGGTGCATATCAGTGTTCCGTATTAGAAAAGTGACCCGGAGATCACGTTTCAGTACCAAAAAGCAACTCCGTAGTCAGTTCTTCACGGAACTAATTTCTATACAGCATTCGTAATAACTTGAGGAAATGACAGGTAACTGAAGGTTGATAATTTCTACTGTCAACATACAGTGCTTTCAACTTAGCAAAAAAGCACGTTATCAGCAGTGGATTTGAACTGCAAAAGGTACATCAATGTATGGTTGAAAATACTGAATCGAGATAATCTGGAGATAAAATTAAGCATGCAACAATCATCACTGCATAACAGATGATGAAAGCGCAGCCAAAAAGCTCCATATCCTCCTACCCCCAGATTGAATTGGTGCCCACTGTAGGGAGACCCAGCCGACAGTGACGAAGAAGTGTAAGGAGTATGAGGAGTAACTGGGCACCTCCTCCCTCTAAGCTCTTAACTAATGAGAGACACTGAAACTTGTGTCGTCACTCCCCTAAGATCCGCCCATTATCCTTATCAAGAGTGGGATGTGCTGGTATCCACAGCATCATACGTCTTGGCTCCTCCCACTCTACGGTCAGCCAGTTAGAAGAACTGAAACTTGTGATGTCAACCCCCTATCTTCCATTCATTTTTTCGACACAAACAGACACGTGAAATTAAATAAGACAGATTCACTCTACCTCTGAATGCATTCACTCCAGATTTTATATCTAGTCTCCTTCCTTTTTGTGCTGCGGTTGGATGAGTTGTGAGGCTGCTTCCACCACTGGTATTGGTGCAGGATCACCAGGTACGATATTCGTAAGCATTACTGAGATTTATTTGTGTATGCAATTATTTAATTGTATTCACATCTTCACTCGTACAGACACCTGACACTCCACACTCAACCTAAGTTCAGTATATAAGAAAAAAATGAACAGATTAATAAAGGAGCAATATCGGTAAACCGCATTTATTTTTCAGTGACGGGATGTACATTAATCTATCGATCTATTGCCAGACGCCTCAATCCCATTTGGGGTGGCCACAAACAAATCGCCTCCATGTTGTCCTGTCCCCCGCCATTTCACTGCCCAGCTCCCAACTCACATCCCCCTCTCTCATATACTTCTCTATCCCATCCCTTCATTTCATCCTTGGCCTCCCTCTCCCTCTTCCCCCCTCCACCTCACTCACATACACTCTCTTCGTCAGTCTTTCACCCTCCATCCTCTGCACATGGCCAAACCACCTCAGTGTGTTCCTCATAACGCTTCCAATCACATCCACATCCACACCACAACGCTCCTTTATATCCTCATTCGTCAACCTGTCTCTCCATGTGACTCCACAGGCTCCTCTTTAATAACTCATTTCCACTGCTCTCACTCTTGACTTGTGTCCTTCCAACAACGTCCAAGCTTCACTTCCATACGTTAGAGTTGGTATCACAATACTGTCATGTAGTAACTTTTTCACTTCCATGCTCACTTCCCTGCTTCTTATCACTGCTTTCAAGGAACCAGCAACCTTTCTTCCCTGCTGTACCCTTTCAAGCACTTCACCCTTCAAACCTCCATCCTTACTCATCACACTACCCAAGTACTTAAACGTACTCACATTTTCCAATTCCTCACCATCCAACCTCGCTGTACATTCACTTACTTCACTTCTCTCAAAGACCATCACTTTACTCTTCCCTACATTCACCTTTAGATTCCGTTTCTTACACACACTCCCAAACTCATCCACCAAGCCTTGCAGCTCCCCTTCGTCTTCACGTCACAACACAGTATCATCTGCAAACAACAGTACAGGAAGTTTCCGAACACTATCCTCTCTCAACAGGGCCACTCCAACATCCACTACCCTACCTTGTACCTCTTTTATTATGTACATTAATGCTTAGAGTATATATATATATATATATATATATATATATATATATATATATATATATATATATATATATATATATATATATATATATATTTACACACACACACGAGTATATCAAGACTCCCTATGCCAGCAGGTTTAATATAATGTTAGTCTGTTTGAGTGTGTGGCAGTAAGTTCAGAGGAGGACGGTGTCACGCATGTAAACTTGTGTTCTTGTATTGCTGTGTCGGACATCACAGGTGTTGGCAGGGATACCCAAAGGGAACAGATATAATGAGCTACTGGGAAAACGAGTAAGCGAATGAGACCGAGGAAAAGGACAAACTGGCAGAGCACTCAGATATTATGAAATGATGTGACAGTGGGAGTGTAAGCAAAAGCAAAAGTGGCAGAGTGGGGACTGTGTGACAGAGGCAGAAACAGAAGAAAAACTGAGAAAAAAGCAGATGGAATAGGTACAGAGTGTGTATGTGGGTGAGAATAAGCAAGGAGAAATGAATGATGACGGGGACAGAGACACGAATGAGGATGTGACAGGGACAGAGGCAGAGACGGGGACAGAGACAAGGGAATGGGGACAGAGACAAGGAGAAGGAGAAGGAAAGGGACAGAGAGGGGGACCGGGCAAGGGAGGAACAGGAACAGGCATTAGGAGAGAGGCAGGGACAGGAACAGGAACAGCGACAGGGAAGGGCAAGAGGACAGGGCAAGGGGCAGGGAAAGGGAGAGGGACGAGGATGGGGAGAGGGGGAGGTACAGGGACAGGGGTACCGTTTATCTTTGATGCTTCCACAATAGTACTGTTAGAAGTGTTGATATTTTAAGTTCCCTCTCTTGCTCTCTCTCTCTCTCTCTCTCTCTCTCTCTCTCTCTCTCTCTCTCTCTCTCTCTCTCTCTCTCTCTCTCTCTCTCTCTTTCAAGTTGTTTGATAATGCACTGTCATTACGTCCTTGTCAATTAGTGCTCTTGCTTCAGTGAGAGAGAGAGAGAGAGAGAGGGGGGGAGAGGAGAAGACAGACACACAGACACATGTGCAGGCCTAAGGTGTGACTGGTTCAATGCAACACGAATTATGGAATATGAATGATATGTCTGGTCCCTTGAAGGAAGGGGGGATGAGAAAAGAAGAAGGAGAAAGAGAGAAAATGAGGGAAGGAGAAGGAGGAAGAGGAGGAGGAAGGGGGAAAGGGACAGGAAAGGAGAGAGAGGAAATAAGAGGACAGATGGAGGGGAAGGAAGGGGGGAAGAGAAGAGAGAATGACGGGGGAGGGGAGAGGAGAAAATGAGGGGAGGGAGGGAGGGATGGCAGGGAGGGAGGAAGAGTGGGGAGTGAGGGAGGAGGATTGGACGGGGAGATAAGAGGGAGGAGGTAGAAAAAGGGAGGAGGCGAAGGAGGGAGAGATTATCATGCGAAGAGGGAGGAGAGGGAGGAAGAGAAGGCTGTGGGAGGAGGAAGACTGTAGGTAAGGTGGTGGAAGGAGGAGGTGGGAAAAGGGGAGAGGATGTGAGGCAAGAGGTAGAGAGGAGAGAAGAGAGAATAGAAGGAGAAGGAGGAGGAGGGGGAGGAGGAAAAAGTGAGGAGAAGTAGTAATAAAAGAACATTCCATCCTCGAGTTAAGGTAGACAAGTATCATCTAAGTGTTAATCTTCCCCTTGAATACAACATCCAGTAATTTAATATAAGTCCAAACTTTACTGTTGGGTGAGCAAAGGCGAGGGAGAAACAGATTTTATCCAAGAGTCTGACCGGTAGAAGAATCGAACTCCAGGATAGATGTGCTACCCAATGCACGTAGTAAAAAAGGAGATGCGAAGGAGAGAATGGAAAGAAGATATGAGATGAGGTGTTTAGAGCAGAGTGGCTGGTGACGGTAAGTAGTTGGTTAGAGAATGTACTTGTTATTTGAAAGGACGCAATACGAATTTTAAGCTAGAGCAGGGAGCATTTCGATTTTTTGAATTTCGTTAAACAAACTTGGCCGATCCAACACAATACCCATCGCAATGTCATACAAAAAATCACGTTAGCACCATAACACCAACCATGAAGGAAACAGCTTTGGTATGTATTCAATATGGATGGTGTGTATTAGTGCAAAAGTGGTGACATGCAATATTGGAGGGTAAGCAGGAGGGCTGGTGGTCATTACGCAAAGAGCTGTCAAGTCTATTACCAAAGCCCAATAGGACATATAAAATGAAAGAGGATGAAAGGATGTGCAAGAGGACAAAAGGGGAATGCAAATGGAAGAGAAAGAGAGAGAGAGAGAGAGAGAGAGAGAGAGAGAGAGAGAGAGAGAGAGTGTGTGTGTGTGTGTGTGTGTGTGTGTGTGTGTGTGAAAGGATGGGAGAGGCGATGAAACAGAGGAAAGGAAATGGGAGAAATGGAAAGATGATGAAGGAAAACGAAAACAGGTGGTATTAGCTTCTCTCTCTCTCTCTCTCTCTCTCTCTCTCTCTCTCTCTCTCTCTCTCTCTCTCTCTCTCTCTCTCTCTCACTCACTATTAATCACTCTGTCCCTTCAGCCGTCTATCCATGCATACATAACTGCACGCACAGGCACGCATCCCCCCTTCACGCCATGAAGCAATACTCAGTCTCTCTCTCTCTCTCTCTCTCTCTCTCTCTCTCTCTCTCTCTCTCTCTCTCTCACTCTCACTCTCTCTCTCAATAAAATGTTTAGCGACAAAACTCCAGGCCCAGATAATTTTACCATACAGCAATAACGTAGTGAATGCAATATATGATACCCGATGACTAGAGACTGGCCAACCTAACTCCTATATATAAAAAGGGCCGTAGAGGAAGTGCCACGTGACTACAGAATAATTAGCTTTAACTTCTGTCTATGTAAAAATCCTTGAGTCATTAATCCTAGGTAGGATAGTTAAATTATTTATATCTAATAACGTAACTCGGAACTGACTGCATGACTTAAGGTCTCGGAGATCATGCCTCACAATTCTAATTAAGTTTTTTTTATCGGCTTTTTACAATTAATGAGAGTACTAGGTCCCTAGATATAATTCCTTTGGTTTTCCAGAAAGCTTTTGACGAAGTACCACATAACAAATTAATGATAAAGGTAAGATTACTAGGAATCGAAGGGAAACATTCTCAGGTGGTTAGGCAGCTGGTTAAGTGACAGAAAATAACGCGTCGTAATAAATGGAGTCGGATTGGGTCCCCATGACTAGTAGTGTTCCTCAGGGATCAGTGTTAAGACCAGTACTGTTCATTATGCATATTAACCACATCGACATTGGGCTAAGCAACTTCATATCTAAATTCGCGGATGACACAAAAATCGACAATACTGGGGTAACTGAAGATGACAAAATTAGCCTTCAAAATGACCTTAACAGAATTGCAGAACGATAAGAAAAAGCAAGTACTGCTCAATGTAAATAAATGCATGGTACTGCAATGAAGGGCAAAAAATAAAAAGTACGAATACGATATATCAGGCCAGATAATCAGTAAGTCCACACAAGTTAAGGAATTAGGGATAATTTCAAATGACCTCAAATATTCTTTGCACTAATAAAACCATCAAGGCCCTAGGAGGCCCTTTACCAATGAAAACAAAAGTTTTGTGATCTCTCTATACAAAGGCATAATTAGGCCACACTAAGTAGTTTTGATCTCGATTTTGGGCACCAGATCTGGTCATATAGAGAAATCCGAAGCTGTACAACATATGGCTGCCAAGCAAATCCCATCCGATCAGTAAAGCATATCTCGAGAGGCTTAAGGAAATGATTTTTTTCTCTCTCTCGCTCTCTCTTAAAAAATGTAGAATCAGTGGACAAGTGACTGAATGTATTAAGATACTCAAAGGTGTTAGTAATATTGAATCAAACAATATGTTTGAATTTTTACCCAGACCACAACTCGAGGAAATGGCATGAAGTTGCAAGCAACGAAAGCTTATTCTGATACAACAAAAACTTCTTCATATTCTCCATTGTAAATAATTGGAGTGAACTGGAATGTGATAGAAAACACTACCGTATCTTTAAAAAAGAGATTAGATATACATCTTGATGTACAGTAATTTGTATTACACGTATATAGATAAAAATGTAAATGTGTTTTCACATCAATATGTGGTACACATGTACATATGTAGATGCAGCTGTGCATGCATACAATAAAAGTATTACCTACTTTTGGGTAGGAAAGGGTAGGGTGGTGATCCATGACCTGACTCAGGCTGACTAGCTGATCAAATATGCTGCACCAGATATGGTCACTGTCTTCACCAAAGCAATCTTATCCTTGTCTGTTCTCTCGGGACATGAAACAAGCATAAGTATGTAGGTACATACTTATGTACTGTATATGTACTCAAGTATTAGCATAGGCACATGTGAGGTTATGCGCTTATGTTCACATGCATGAGTGACGAGACTTTTTGCATACATAGGTAACAATTATGTATACAGTTCACTTGCACAGTATGTGTGACTGTACAGTACATATCTATAATAGTTAAACAAAAAAAAATAATAATAGGAATTGAATTTCTTCTATCTCAAAAAATAAAAAATGAAAAATAAATAGTGCACGCAGTACATTAAGATCAGAATCAATATGTAGCTGTATGGCAGCCTCTCCATTACCATTTCCATCTATCTGTCGATACCCTCTGCCCATCCTATGAAATTTCCTTCAAGCTTTTTAATTCAGCTAAATGCTACTTATCACTTTTTTCCCCTTGTACGGCAAAAGACGAAGAGAATGGAGGTAGGGGAGAGAGGCCTCTGCTGTGCTATCCATTTCCCTCACTTCTATGATTAGATTACAGTATTAGTCTTAAGGTCGGGCCGCCTCGTTGGGAAGGTAAGGTCTGTGCTGTCTGTGTATCGTGTAACCCTTTCTCTCTCTCTCTCTCTCTCTCTCTCTCTCTCTCTCTCTCTCTCATTTCAAGCATTCTGTACCTTCAACCACAGTCTATCTGTCAGTCTGTCAGTCCTTCTGTCTACCTATCTACCCATCTACCTATCGACAGATAGTGTAATCGACCTATATATCTGTTATCTATGTCAGGGGGAAATCTCACTTAGGGACGCGAAATCATAGGAAGAAAATGAATATAAGATAGCACACCCATGCCTTAGTTCTGATTATCTCGCACGCCAGGCATCTGACCATCTTTATTGGGCGCCATTTTTAAAGAACCCGCGTGTTTTTAAAGATCCATGGTTGTGCCCTACCTGCTGTTGCCATAAATGCTCTAATATTTTCTATAATTTCTGCTTCCTAATAAAATTGATTATTTTTGGTACACTGAATTTGGCTTATTGGTTCATTGCGTGACAGTCTGTGTAACGATTTGATGGTAGGTGTATTGAGGGAGGCTGAAGGTGAAAGGAATGAAAAATTACGAGAGGCTAAATCGATGCAGAAAACTCTCAAGAGGAGAAGAGTCAGAGCCAGTGTTTGCTACGCTCTTTGAACTCACTAGGAGCCCACTACACCTGTGTACACCTGAGTGCCTACTAGAGATTAGGTCTACAGGATAAATTCCAGTTTACACACACACACACACACACACACACACACACACACACACACGTGGCTCAATCGGTAGAGAGTTGGCTTTCAGTCCTAACGGACCCCGGTTCAAATCCCGCTGGGGCAGGGAACAGTTTAAGGATTTGAATTTCATAAATATCAGACTTTACTGATCTACCAGAAGACCCGCCGACATGTCGTAAAATTACCCCAGCTGATACCAATACACCAGTCAGCCCTGGCATGTATTCAATATGGATGGTGGGTGTTAGCGCCGAAGTGGTGACATTTAGAGGTGTACGGTATGTTGGAGGACTACTGGGCCTTAAAGGCAGGCTGTGAAGCCTATGCCCAGAGTTGGTCAGACACACACACACACACACACACACACACACACACACACACACACACATACACACACATACAGACGCTCTTTCACCCAAACACTCAAAACAAATACCAACAATGGGCCTCAGTAATCCTACAGACAGTTGACCTTCTCTCATAACACTATGTTCTAATTATGTGCTCTTGTGTTTGATAATCCTTGTGCACATCCAGGATTCGCACCTAATTAAGCCAGATTACACCCATTCAAGTGTCTGGGTATGCAAACGACCCTCCCTCTCCCCCAAGTGTTGAATGGTAGACTGCAGGAGAGGGGCAGCTTATTCGCAGTCTTGCAATCAGACGGGTGTACGTTGAGATGAGCTTGGTGCAACATCAATAACATCAATAACAATGACGACCATAACAAATATAACAAAAGCGACAGCGACAACAAAGACAACAAAAACAACAATAAGAACGACAACAACCTCAACAACAAATATCCTTCCAATCCACTTCAGCATTACTAGCTAACCATTTACTCCAAAGAAGTATTTGTTACTTGGTTTTTCTTACTTCCAGACGGTTTTACTCAGCTTGGAAATGCTGTCTAGTTGAAAATAAAAAAAAATGAAGGCTGTATCTATCCCTCCAATTCGAAAATTTCTTAAGCTGGGTGATATTAAATGAGAGCAGGAATAATGTGATATAAGATACTGAAGTTAAGGGATTAATTTAGCAAGACTTATTTGGCTTTGATATACTTTCCATCAGTCAACCAACCTTTCATTGCCTTGTCAGGAGAGTAGGACTAGTCTACTATGGCAACAGTGACCAGTCACTAATCCATGAGGCATTTTGTGACCACCCATCCAGCCATCGGATTCATACCTTTATTGGTCATACCCAGTTAAAGCGCCTTAGTCCATTGAACCACCAGATATCCAACCGTCAGCTGTATGGTTACCCCCGTATGAAATAAATACTCTCCAGGAATACAGGAATTACTTAGCTGAGAGAAAGGCAAGTGAGTGGTTGTGCCCCCATCCGGTACAATAATATTTGGAAGAAACTAGTCGATCAGAGGAATAAAAATTGCCTCGACTAACACCCGAATTTCGTCAACTGATATAGGATAAAACCAGATGATTTATTGTGCGTGTAGTCGTAAAATTCTCTATAGGCTAACTTTATAGGTCTTGCTATATTTTTACATTAACTGATTTCGCCCTTCATCTGTGTAATTTTTGCTCTTGTCTGTGTGCTTGCTTGTCTTTATTATACTAGGGCTAGCGAAGAATGATGTTATGCTTATGTGTGTGTGTGTGTGTGTGTGTGTGTGTGTGTGTGTGTGTGTGTGTGTGTGTGTGTGTGTGCGTATCAGCCAAATAACCAGGACACTTGTGATCTGATTTGGACCCTTCTTGGTGGAAGAGTTGAGGGTCAATCAAAAGAATGACTATAGTTTTTGAGAACAATAGGTCGAAAGTTAAGGTCACACATGAAAGTCAACATAAGCAGCTTTTATCTGATTTAACACAAATTTTTGGAAGGTTCAGGGTAAGGCTAGAATAAATTAATTTCGTTTTGAAGACAATGTGTGCATGTTAGGGTCAAAGGGAAAGTCCAAAGATAAGTTTACACAGGAAGGTCAGCTTAAACAATTTCTACTTGATTTAAACCAAACTTTATGGTAGTGTTCGGGGTGGAAGAGAATCAAATGAGAAAATAAGCCAAAGGTCAAGGTCACCGGGAAGGTCAGATGTTCAGCCTTTAGAGAACTTAGTCGGCTCGTGGATTTTACTGTGAATTCTTCTTATTTATTTATATACTTATTTAATTGTTATCAGCGTCTCCGTTAGTATATTACCTATTCTATGCTTCCTTCAGGACTATTTAGAATGCCTTAAATTGCATCAACCTTTTGGTATTCAGTAAAATCTGTTGATGCCACCTTGCTTTTTTTCTTTTTTCTTTTTTTCTTCTTTGTGGTTGGTGCGGACTGTTTAGAGTACCTGGTATTTCGTGATGCCTCTGAACCGTCCCTCTCTGTTATCTGCTGTTATTTAATTGCTCTTCTGCTGATATTGTTTACCTCTGAGTGTCTGTGTCTGTCCCAGTTTCATTCTCTGCAGCTTAGTAAACTTTTTATTCCTGGTTACTTATATACTAGGTTATAACTCCTCTCTGTTTAACCCTTTCATTGTCTTATCTTCTATCGTATTTTATTCCACCTAATGTCAGGCTGTTTTATGCATAGAGTGAGTCACATGAGCCTGAGAATGACAGCACCAATTCCAGTTACTTTCTCATGGTATGGACGACTCTATATATTCCTACTTACCCAAGACGATTACAGGTGAGTGAGTAGCAGGGATCTGAGCGTGGCAGTACCTTCTCTTCTGTTTGCTCTCATATATCTATTTTCTGTGCCTTGGTCTTTTTATGTTTCCTCTCGGGTAACTTTGTTTCATTCACACGAACCGCCATCACCACATACGCCAAAGATCAACATAACTGATTAACAACTTTAAGCCAGATTAGCTTAGTTGGTGATGAGTTACCGAGAAGATTCACATACATACATACATACATTCATACACAACCATCATGGACTTTTTAATCTCCATCCTCATCTTTATATTCATTGCCGTCTAGTATAATGTAAACACATATTCTCAAAACACACACACACACACACACACACACACATACTACTTTCCATTCCTAGTGCAGCCTCTTCACTTTCTCCCTCTTCCTCTTCTTGCCTTCTCTACCTCTTCCTCTTCCTCCCCCTTCCTTTCCATTCCTTTTCCTCCCCCTTCCTCTCCATTCATCGCCTCCCTTCCCTCTCCCAATTCTTCGTTTCTAACCTATAGCGGAAATAAGCCCTTGTTCTTACACCAAATTTTCTGAATGGATGTTTGTGTCCTCTCTAATTTCCTGCAATGTTTTCGAACCGTCCACCTTCCTTCCTTCGTTCCTCTCTCCCTCCCCCTTGCACGCCCCCTCCCGCCTCCTCCCTCTCCCTTCCTCCTTCCTCTTTCCCCACCTCTTCACCCCCTCCTCCTCCCGTCGTGATATAAGAGTGTGTTGAGCCCATTAGAACCCGCGTAATGCTCTGTCTCCCCACTTTTAACTCCCATCATGTCCCCTTAATCCCATTACACACCTCAAACACATCCTTCCTCTGTCCTTTGGTTTGTCTTTCATAATATCATCCTAGCGCCGTTGTCTTCTTAGTTTTTCATGCAGTTTTCTACGTAGTGGTTCTTCTCTCCTTAACATTCCTCATATAACTTATTTCTTCACAATACTCAGTGCTGCTATCTTCCACCTGCCACACAACTTCCTTACCACACTACCACATCATACCCTTGCTTTCACCACACGCCATATCACGTATCAAATGTACCACACCACTAAACCACCTCAACCCCGTAACCACAACACCGCCACCGACACCGCACTGCCACCATCACCAAACCTCCACCATCACCACACCATCACCATCACCACACCATCACCATCACCACCACACCACCACCATCGCCACCACACTGTCATCATCACCACCCCACCATCATCACCATCACACCGCCACCATCACCACGCCACCACCAGCACAGCACCATCACCACACCCCCACCACCACCGCCACCATACCATCACCACCACCTCACCGCCACCATCACCAAACCGCAGCCATCAATACATTATCACCACCACCACCATCATCATTACAACACTGTCACTAGCACCAAACCACCACCATCACTACCACACCGCCACCACCACCACACAATCACCATCACCAAACCTCCACCATCACCAAACGTCCACCATCACCAGACCTCCATCATCACCAGACCTCCACCATCACCACACCGCCACCATCACCAGACCGCCACCATCACCACACCGCCACCACCAATCTGTTACATCCCCGTGAAAAACGACACTCCACCACACAGCACTTAAGCTGTCGTCCAGCACACCACCACTTCAAATTAAACTGGTTGAGTCAATATACTTTCACGTAAAAGTATCTTCTTTAGCCAATGCCAACAGGATCTGTGTTTATATATAAGAAGGATTTTACTCACATAGCCCTATTGTCCTCTAAAGGATAAAAGGACGAAATAAAAAAAAAAAAAAAAGGAGGGGGGGGAATGATCAAATGAGCTGAGTACAGACATAATGAAAGTAAAGCATTCGGGAACCGAATGCTAATCGCCGGCCAGAATATGCTGTTGGTCATGTTACAAGCCCGGCCTCCCCGGGGAGGTTCCCTGCCGGGGGTCTGCTGCCCCCCTGGGGGCCCTGAAGATTTTGGCCACATATTGATATCCTGAAGGGTTCACGTTAACTCGAGCCATTCATGAGATATACTGGTGCTAAAGGCGGCCGATAAAAACTAGTTGACCTTTGGCAGCCATTTTGCTGACCTTGACCCTGACCCAAAGTCACCATTTTTCGAACTCGGCCAAGATTATGGCCACATGTTGATACCATGAACGTTTCATTTTGATAGCTCAAGGCGTTCATGAGATATAGTGGGAACACACACACACACACACACACACACACACACACACACACACACACACACACACACAGATGGGCAAAAACATTATCACTCGACCTTGGTAAGGGTGGCCGATAAAAACTGGGTCGCTTCTAATAGACGAGATGCAAACAGTTTTGAAATAAAGACATGATGATTACTGATTAACAACAAACGAAGTGAGTGGACAGCGTAGCACGATATTTGAAGATTCTTAACCCTTTGGCGCCCAGTGTCCAATATCATGAACGGAACTGGGTATTTTCAGAATTTAAAAAGAAGGGAACCCCGGGGTAGGGACCTATGGGCTTCGTGACTATGAGCCGATAGGCTGAGGGCGGCACGCTTAGTACCCGTCCAGTAACTCTGGCCACTAATGGGTTAACTGAGGGTTGGCCAGAGAGAGGGGGGGGGGAGGAATATATGTGAAGTAAGAAAGAAGGAGATTCTTAGCAGAGAGAGAGAGAGAGAGAGAGAGAGAGAGAGAGAGAGAATGTATGTGGAGTAAAAAAGAAAGCGTAAGGGATTAACCACTTCAGTCCTAGGAAATCATGCATTCATATACTCCAGGTAATTTAATTTAGCTTACAAAATTTTCCAACTGGCTGGTTCGATTTGGCCTTCATTAACTTTCTCACCACCAAAGATTCTTTTTAGGCTAAGGAAAATCGTGTGCAGGTGGACTGATGAAGACAAAATGCATCGGACTGAAGTGGTTAAGATGCTCTATGAGGGAGTGAGGGAATCAACTCTTTGTAACTGAAGGTAAAAATTAATTCATAAGGTATAATGGGATAGCTTGAAAGATGAAGTACTTGGATTTATAAAGCATTAACACTTATGACTCTAAAACTTACCCTCAGTTGGATAAATTCTCTTGGATATTGCTGGAATTAAAAAACAAATTTATTGTGTCTATAGGAGGATTAATAACAAAGTCTATTATCACAAATTATAAATACGAGATTACTCTGAAGTTAGGTGGGCCAAAGACTTATCCTGCGCTTGGTGTAATAGACGCTGCGAGAAAGTCACCTGTCGCCAAACCTTATCTTTACATCAGTGGTTGAAGGTTGATGTTGATATTGCTAGTTGCGTTTTTCCATAGGCGAATATTTCCGAAAGAAGCATTACATAAAATTCTTTGTTCAAGGCTTAACAATAACATTACAGAGCAAATACTACTATGAGAAGTTATACAATATTTTCATACGATACGCCCATTTTGTCAAATTCTAAAGACGAAGGTTATATAGTCGTAGATAGTTTTTGATCGATTGCAGGGCTCGGAAAATCATGAATGAATAAGAGGAAGAGAGTAAGTGAGAGGGCAGAACCAAAGGAAGACCACTGTTGATAGTTTTAAAAGAACAGTGGACATCCACTACTGTAGCTAAGGAAAGACGGGAGAGGAAACTTGAGATGAAGGTAGAGAAAGAGGGACAGACTCTAAGGAGGAAGATTTGGAAATAAAAAAAAGCTTGTGCCACGCTGTTGAAAGCCTTTAAGATGTCTTGATTAAAAAGAAAGCTGCAAAGAAAATCCTGAAACGAAGATGACCAATCTGGCGGAAAAGTACTGAGGTAAGAAAAACTATGAGATTCAGTGACAGGCCAGATTATAAGAAAGTAACTGCATTAAATAGGAAAAAAAACAATAGGGGAGTGTAGTATTATACAACACAAGATTCCGATGAGAGAGAAAGAGAGAGAGAGAGAGAGAGAATGAGAGAGAAAGAGAGAGAGAATGAGAAAGAGAGAGAGAGAGAGAGAGAGAGAGAGAGAGAGAAAGAGAGAGAGAGAGAGAGAGAGAGAGAGAGAGAGAGAGAGAGATCCTTTCTTTCTCTTGTTTTGTGGCTTCATTTTTCGTTTTTCAGTCTCGGTTTCATCCGTTTTTCCCTCTTCTCCGTTTTTCCATTTTACGATTGTATTTTCATCTTTCTCTTGATGCGTTTCCTCCTCTTCCTCTTTTCTCTTTCGCTTTCCCCGTCTGTGCCTGAATTTAATCGACTGTCACTTTTTCCCACTCTTCTGTCCGTAATTGCATTTGTCTCCTAGGACTCTCTCTCTCTCTCTCTCTCTCACCATTATTTACTCTCCTCTCGTTCGGTAGGTTCCTTCCATTTGGCTTTTCCTCAGTTTTTGGTATTATTTCATTTCCCTTTCCTATTCACCTTTCTTTTCCGTTTTATATTTTTCCCTCCCTTTACCGTACTTGTTTTTGCTCTCCCATCCCTTTAATTCTCACACCCTTTTCTTCTCAGTTTCCTCCTTCCTTATTTATTCCAAGATGATGTCCTTAATTTTCTCTCTCTCCTTTTCTTCAGTTATTCTATTTTCCGTTTTCATCATTCTTTATCCCCCCTCTCTCTCTCTCTCTCTCTCTCTCTCTCTCTCTCTCCTTTTCTTTTATTTTCTATCCTTGTCCCTCTTTTCCTTTTCCTTTCCTCCTATCTTTTCCCCTCAGTTTGGTACCACGCCTCTCTCTTCTTTCTTTTCATATAATTTCCTTCCCATCATTTTCTTTTCTTGCCTATATTTTTGTCTCTCCATCCAGCCCTTTCCTTCTGTTAGTTTTCCCCTTTTCTCCTCTTTTTCTCCCCCCCTCCCACTACGGTCGACACACAGCACTCATATTGCACCCTTTCACCCCCCTTTCTGTCCAGCCCTCCAGTGCATGCATGAATCAGCCGATGTTCTTAGACTTTCATGTATGCAGCTGATCATTTTCGGAATTGTCTTTCTCATTTCGTCTTTTCCACTGCCCATGATCTCCAGTTTATCCAATTTGTGTGTCCACGAGTCTCAAAATAAAAACTGGTGAAGCTGACTTTCTTGCGTTCAGTTTTATTTGGAAAGAAGAAACTTGATAGGATCTCACCGCTGGAGTCCTCTCTCTCTCTCTCTCTCTCTCTCTCTCCGTTTTCTTTTCCATTTCCCTTGAATTGCTCTCCCTTCGACCATTAATTTCTCTCTTTTCCTCCCCTCTTCCCTTTCCTCTACAACACCCTCACCTCTTCTGTTTTTCTCTCTATATCTTTCCTGCTTTTCATTCCATTTTTTTTCTTTCTTTTCCGTTTCCTCTTCTGATTATCCTTTTCTTCTATTTTTCTCCTATCCTCTATCCTCTACTTTCTCCCGCTTCACCTTTCTTCCTTTCCTTCCATTCCATTTTCTTTCCTCCCCTTTCCTCCTCTCTCTTGCCCTTCATTTCTTCCTTTCTTTCCCTCCCTCTGTTTCCCCTTCTCTTTCTTCTTCCTCTCCAGTGACTCTAGATTCTGAGATGTATAGCTGACACAATTAACGTCTCAACTTCTCCCCCGTCTTTCTTTCCCTTCTTTATTTTCCCTCCCTGATTTCTCTCCTTCCTTTCCTGGCTTCCCTCCCCTCTTTGCTTTCCTCTCCACACTGGCACCTACCATAGTTTCTTAAAGCTATTCCATCATTTTCCTCCCCTATCACTCCTTTCCTCTTCTCCTTTTTTCTTTCCCTATGATTTCTCTCCTCTAGGCCTTCCTTGTACTTTTCCTCTCAATCCTTCCTCTTCTGTCCTTCCCGTCCCTCTTTCCTTTTCTTCTTACGTTTTCCCTTCCCTCTCCTTTCCTCCTCTCTTCTTCCCTCCCCAGCGACTCATATGTCTTAGACACAAACTCACATAAGAAACATGGCCACACCTTCCATCCCTTGTTCCCTCACATTTCCCTCTCTTCCTTCCTTTCTTTTCTCCTCTCCTTCCCTCCTTTATTTCTTTCTTTTACCTCCTTTCCCGTCTCTCTTTTCTCTCCTCTCTTTCCATTTCCATTCCTCTTCTTTCCTTTTGCTTCCTTCCTTTCTCTTTCTTTCGTTTGGATAAAGCTATACTACTGTCTCCTCTTTTCTCTTTTCTTCCCGAACCTCTGTTTCCCTTCTCTCTTTCCTCCTCCCTGTTCCCTCTTTTCTCTCCATCCTTTCTCATTCCTTCCCTCCCCTCTTTCCCCTTCTCATCTCAGCGACTCTGCGCCTGGGAGGAAGATTCCACAAAAGAATTTCATCACTCACACCACCTAAACCGAAATGAACCTTCTCAGTGTAACAATTTCTCATTTTGTCAGTACCACGCGATCTTATTCTGGTCGAGAGAATTTTCGGAGTAAAATGACGTCCTTCGAAGGGATTACAGGCAGCGGAACTGACAGCAAAATGTTGTGCTTCCAGCCTTTATGTTCAGTGTATCTTTCAATGAACTCTTTAATCAGGTGACGTGTAATTATGTCATTCTTGTTAATACTAGATTTTTTACTCAGCTTAGGCGAGTGCTCTGTTAGTGGAGAGCTATCTCAGTGCTATATCTTACCCCTGTAGTTAGAAATGTCTATCCAAAAACTAAATAAACATCGTCTAGGGGTTGTAAGATATAGTAAATGAAACGCGTATTCGAGCTGAATAGGTAACTCAGAAATAAACATGCAGCAAGTTACTCCGCCACATCAACTTTTATTTACAAAGAGACTATCGGGTTCATGAGCGGTTCTCAGCCAGCCACCAAATCATTTACACTTTTGCTAAATCTCTTGGTCGGGATAACTAACGTCAGGACTTAAATACAGTAATTATAATACAGTAACAGGCATTTAGCTTTCATCAACCTGCCCATTACTAGAACTGAACATGCTCGTTGGATAAAATAATTTGGTTGTTTGTTTGATTAAAATTAAATATACGTCGTCCGATTAAACGCATAAACACTTTCATGTTTAGGAATGAAGTTTGGACTGAAGGAGCGCATACAGGATTCAGTAACCCCCTAACTTCTCAGGGACTCATCTAAACTTAATTAATCGGTAGGTTGTGTCACGATTAAATTAATAAAGACGTAATTGTAATGCAGGAATTGTGAAAAATGCATACTAAAGATAAAAAGATTGAAACAGAAAGATGGCATGTTAATCTCGAAGTTAAACTGAATATAATCGTCCAAATGTCCAACTGTGGTTTAATTTAAAAATACATGGATCAGGTAATTCCATTTAATCCATTTGTCTGTCACTGAACTCTCTATCGGCTGAACACACCAGGAAACAAATATTTTACATTTTTTTCTCTACAATTTCCTGTTCGGTGTAAATTATTTTGAGAATGATGTTACAGAATGATTTTATTTTTTTCCCCAGGATGAAAGTTCGTAAGCAGGTACAGTCGAGGATAATAGGTTCCCTAATATTTCACCTCCTTTAATTCTTACCTTCCTCTTCTGGATAATACTCCTAAGCTGATTGGAGACTTGATATGTTTCTCAACCTATGAATGATTCTCTCTCATGTGATGTGTCAGCGAGAAAAGTGATGGACACACCCTAAGTGTTAATTAGACACGGTGGAGTATTAGGCCAACTTTTGTGGAGGAAAGTGATGGACGAGCCCTAAGTGTGGAGTAGAGCCACTGGAAATGTAGGCTAACTTTTGTGGAAGAAAGGCGCGGACATGCCCTAAATTTGAAGCAGACACAGTGAAATTATAGGCCAAATTTTGGAGTGGAAAGTGACGGACATTCCCGCAGTGTGAAGCAGACGCAATGGAATTAGGCCAACTTATGTCCTTGGCTGTACAGCTGAGATTAATATACCCTTTACCCGTCTGGAATTTTGGACGGATGAAGCGGGATTCTGATATTTTCGACCCAACCAAACACGTCAGTTTTGGAGGTTTCTAGATCCTCTTCATTAACTATTTATTTTACATTTGACAATTATTTGTATCTTGTAGCAGCACGATTTGCGTAAAACATAAAAATATATTAGCACGGCAAAAAAAATATGAGTCAATCGATGAGGAAGAGGTGAAATTGGTAGGTGTGGATGTATAGGCCTATGACGTAGATTCAGGATTCCGAGGGCTGGGTGTGAGTGAATGAAAGTGTGGCTCATTTAACTGGGCAGACTCCTGATTGTTCTCCCTCTGTCATATTTTCCCCTGCTCTCTGAACCCTACATCAGCCATCTTTAGCTGGCAAAAACTGGTTGAGATGATGATGGTGATTACTGATGATGATGACGATGATGATGATGATGATGATGATGATGATGATGATGAAGGTGACGATATTGCTGCTGCTGCTGATGATGATAATGATGTGCTAAGGAGCCTCTTTAACCTCCAAGACTAGGACCCTCAATCAAGCTGTGCACCAGGCCAGGAAAGGTTAACACTGGAGGTGAAACTTTTATCTGCCTTAATTGCGTCCATCACGTCATCTGCCTTCACCATCAAACATCTTAAATATTTTTCAATTGCACTGTTGCTACTATTGACGATGTTACCTAGCTTTAGACCGAGATATGTCTATAGTGGAGGGGTTAATAAAAGCTATACTGTAATCACTGCAGCTGGAAAAGAAATTCACCCCTGAAATGAATAAGAATGTTTGTATATAGGGAGAATGAAATGCAAAGTATGTCCTGGGTCTGTAAAGTTATTGACAATGCAGGTAAAATTATTAAATGCTTTAATATCGTCAGTCACGCCGTCGTGCCTTGCTGGTAAAGGTATATTTAACGTGGGAGTGCTCACCACCCACTCACTCGATGTAATGCTGCCTTCAGGTGTCTACACTGAGTCACAAACCACATGACGTTCTGCAACCCAAGAAACCATTTACAGTGTGTGATGGTAACAGTTGTGATCTAGTGAGCTAAGCTAAGGCGTCCAACTCGATGGAGCCCATAAGCTTTACATTTAAAAGATGGTTGGTGTGTGTTCACATAAAGCCACTAAGGGGAAGGCGAGGTTGATCACTCATTTTAAGTACCTGGATTATACCCTTTTTACTTTAAGGTGGACCAAAATACAGTCTCTTCATCTTGAATACAGAGTTGTACGAATTATTTAGCACTATAATATGATGCCAATAACCAGTACGTGCTATGGAAAGAATGCAGGGCCGATGCATTGCCTTTTACTGCAATTTAACTGAGCGAAACATGCTATAGGAGGCCGAAAATCTGGGCCAGGTTAAAGTGAAAGAGCTATAATCAACCTACCTTTGGGCGCGTACACTCCTTATGGGCTAATAGAGGATTGAATAGTAGGTGACCAGAAAAATGACACCTATATCTTTTTAATACGAACATAGTTTACGGCAGAAATTTACAGCATGGTATACGGTTTGCTACGTAGGAAGTGTCGCTGAGGAGGAGGCAGCACAAAACAGCCATAAAACAAAACTAGAGATACGGCCCACAAATGCCCTGACCCGACCAGCTGAAGAACACCAGCTTTACGGAAGAACAATGTTTTTCTTTCCCAGAGGAGGGAAAGAACTACAGAAATGTTGTCGAGTTTCTCACCTCTTCTTTCCCAGGAGAGTTTAGGTCCGGTAAAGTTAGTCTGCCAGCGTTAACCTACATTCGTCTCTTAGGATTAGATTACGCCAGTGTTAAGTTAGGGTGTTAAGTTAAGGTGATAAGTTGGGGTAGTCTGTTACAGGATAAAATAAAACCAAGATCACCCTGTGGAGAGTTTAGCTTACTTAGTCCGTGTTGCTGAAGTGAAATATTCCACAAGAAAACAGGTGAATATTTCCAGCCATTTCCTTCCACCCTCATTCTTTCTGCAAGACTCCCCAGCACCGTGGCACATGTCCCCCTCCTTCTTCACCCCTCCACTCCCCCTCTCCCCGCTTCTCCCACCGCACAGCCAGGGAAGATAATATATTCAATTATACAGTTTCCTGCAGGTAAGGAATGGACTCCCGTAAAATCTAGTCTCTTTTATTTGAGATCCCATTATAAAACTATTTTTAGGATTAACTCAATGTAATTTTTCTCGATTATTCATTTTTTTTCCTTTGTGAATATTGTTAAAGTACTGGGAGTAAATGAAGGTTATGCTCAAGCCTTGTGATTACAAAAGACTTTCCCGAGTCGAATAAAATCACTGTATTTAAAGAAAGAACATTTCCACTTTTAAATTTATTTATTGTTGTCCTCTAGTGAGTTTATCCAGGTACAGGAAAACTTTTGGAACTACAGGGGCAATACATAACCTTCAATAACCCCTTAACAACGATGACGCCTTTTAAAACCATGACATTACTGCTTCCCTGCGACTTTATTCGGTTTACGATACATCTCTGGTATGTAGTTGTCTTGGCCCCGGTTCATCTAAAACGTGAACCCAGTGGACTACAGGTTGAAATTGTTCTTCTCCTACAGTTCACGTTCCTCTCTTTGGAAGCTAAGGAAGTAGTTGTGGGATATTTGCATTACCCAGGCAGTTGAGTCGTCTGTTTATATCAGTGCCACTACATGAAGGCGTCCCTCTCCATCACCGATTTCTGGTGCTGTACAGATTCCTACCAAACACTCATTCTTGATCTCTGGTACTGTGCAGACTCCTACCAAACACTCATCCCTGATCTCTGGTACTGTGCAGACTCCTACCAAACACTCATCCCCGATCTCTGGTACTGTGCAGACTCCTACCAAACACTCATCCCCGATCTCTGGTACTGTGCAGACTCCTACCAAACACTCCATTTCGAATAATTTCTCAAATGCACAATACAGTCGCTTGGAGGTGAATTATACAATGAATTTAAGAACAAAAAAGTAGTATAGAAGATATTTTCATCTGGACAGATACATTGATATTATTTGTTCCATTATATTAAAAAAAAATATATCACTCTTCCTACATTCTATTTAATTATAGTTCTATGCTTGGAGTAGGAAGAAAAAATATGCTTCAGTGTCGCCTCCTTGTAAATTCACTGTATTACATATTTGCTCTAAAATTCACAGTGTTATTTTTCAGGCGTTAATTGCTTTCCAAAATCACGTTTCCTTTCAGAGGAACAAGATTTACTTTTCACTTTAACGGCTGTAATTGCATTTTCATTAGTTAAAAAGACTCCGTAGCACTTTTACTCGTGCGATTAATTTTTCAAATAACACTCTAATATCCTCTTATGCTTTACTGATGCAAATGATGGCAATATTAACACATTCAATCGAGTGACCTATTTATGCATTTTATCCTTGCTGCTACCCATATATATATATTTTTTTAAGGAGAGTAACCTTATATTTGCAAGGTAAAGTGATATGAGAAATATTTTGACAGAGGGGAAGAGAATAGCAAGGTCAAATATGCAAAATTAATCGCTAAGGAAGAGGTGCTACGGAGCCTCCTAGTCTCATGGGAATACTGAGCTAGTCTCCAATACTCTTGTGTCCAGCTGCCCCTCTGATTGGTGGCTAGTGGGGCGCCTCTCTGCAGCTTGATTGGAATTACCTCACTGGAACGATCTACAGCATGCCATAACTGCCTCCCCCACCACTTACACATGGTACACTTACACCACAACACCCTTCCTATCGTCCATTTGGCCCACACCATAACACAGTGCCTATCATCGAATTACACCACCACACCACAATACACTTCCTGTTGTCCATTTAGCCCTCAACACAGCACAATACTTACCATCTAATTACACCACCACACCACAATACCCTTCCTGTTGTCCACTTAACCTACACCACAACACATGATCTATCGTCCAGTTACACCACTACACCACAAAAGAAATCCCATTGATCAAATACCCAACACTACAACAAAGCAAGTCTTTTCTATCGCCTACTTACATCAGTACACCCCATTTCCCTTCATGATTCTAGTTAACTTTCATCACAGTACACTCTTATCATCATCCAGTAATTTCACAACACCACACATGACCTAGTTACACCACGACACCACAGTACCACTCTTTTCCCATTAGATAATTACACCACAACACCACACATCACCTAGACATCACACCACCACACCCTCATCATCATCTCTCTACACCACATCACACATCACCTAGACACCACACCACCACACCTTCCTCATCATCTAGCTACACCACAACACCACTAGATCTAGTTACACCACCCCACCACACATACTCAAGTTACACCATGGCACCATAATTCCACTCCTCATTCATCTAGTTACACCAGAACACCGGACATGGCCTATTAATACCACAACACCACAGCATCACACCGTCCTCATCGTCCAGTTATATCACACACCACAACCTCACCCCTACCATCGTCCCCATCCACAATACCAACAATTCTGCTCCCCTTCTGCGATTTCAGGCCCTCAGCCTTCCGTGCCAAACAAGCTTATCGCCAGTATCCCTGTACTACTTCACAGGGATATGTCTGAAATGTAAATCTTTAGTAATAAGCTCTTCTAAGAACATAATTATCTTTGACTGCCTCCCAGATTACCTTATTCAGCACTGGAATGGGGTCGCTTACTAATCAGACTAATGATGGCTCTAACTACCACTTCCAAACCAATATGCCGAGTTAAATGAAGGCCTCAGGAGAAAGGAAGACTAAATACAGCGCCATTCTCGGGCTGAATAGGTTAATCTGAGAGGGCTACACTTATCTCTGAGCTGAAGAAACCATGTAACAAAGAGAGAGAGAGAGAAAAATAGATTTTACAAACATAATTATCCTCCCTGATATTTTTCCACCCACACGAATGCGTCAAACTTCGAACTGGCAACTGATGCATTTACCCACTTCACACAGATGGCATATAAAATTTTGGATCCTTAAACCATTTCCTTCAGCTTGGGAGAGACGTTTCGAGCTGGAGGGGTTATGTCTTTAAGCCCTTCAGTTTAAGAGACCTCTCCTAAGGTGACTAAAATCGTATAGAGACAATAATAAAAAACAAAAACTGCTTGCGATAGACAGGGGTGTTGAAAATAATATATGATGACACCAGAAATATAATTGCTCTCCATTACTTATTTTTTTTTTTTTTTTTTTTTTTTTTTTTTGTCAACACGGATACACCCAGATGAATCAATCGGTGTAATAACTGGTCATTCAGTGTTGATGTAAAAGGCTGCTGGATAATAAATTTACCCGCTTATGTCCTGTGTTGTGTGATGGTTTTTCTATTTCATTCCAACAGTCAATAGCCTGACACGGGTTCGGTGGCTTTGGAGGCTTCGAAACATTTTTTTCTTTGCGATCTTTTTAGCCTATGACACCTTAACATTATTTTGTGTAATATGGTCCTAATATTGACATAATTTACTTCAAATGCACAACAGTAGATACTGAGGTGCACTGTGTAGAATTAATGGGTTAGGAAAAATTGTTACGAGTTTTTTAGCGTCATTACCTCCGTCAACGAAGTTGGAAGTTATGTATTCACTTATGTCTGTCTGTTTGTTTGTTTGTCTACACGATATCTCCAATAGTTCTCAGTTTCAATCAAATTTTTAGGGAGAATGGGCCATGGGCCAAAAAAGAATTGATTAAATTTGGGGGCGGATCCGGATCCGGATCCGGAGTATATCGCACAGTATCTCCAAAAGTTCTCCATGAATTTCAATGAAATTTTGTGGAAAGGTGGACCATGGACCACGAAAGTATTTATTAATCCAGCTGTATTATTTAGCCAGGAGTGGGTAACAAAGGCTGGGGGTTTTATTACTATCACCTTCAACTACTACCTGGATAAGACAAGTTTCATATTATATCCAAGGTAACGCCAGATTATATTATTAGGCTGGCAATGAGTCATAGTAGCCTCAAAGTCCAAGTGCTGTCTCCATGATTCCTAGTATGATCCAGCCAGGCCAGTTATTCTAATCATCTTAACGCCAGTATTACTCAGTTGAGGCTGTCATTCCTTCCTCCAGGTTAAGTGTTAGGCTGTCATTCCTTCCTCCAGGTTATGTGCTGAAATATGAGAACAAAAGTCACAGCATATGAAGTAAGGTAAGTTAGACAAGAGACTGTTTGATATGAAAGTATTCTGGGGGCAAAACCATGAAGATTTTCAATCTGTAAATGGTATAAAACATCAGAATATGAGTAGAAAACAAATTATTACCCCTAATTGTAAAGTGTAAAACAAAATGACATCAAAAGTACTTGTGTATCCTGCTATTAAGATCTCGGTTCAGTAACAGAAAGCAAAAATTCATTCTTAAATTAAAATGTCCCCGAAGTGGGTACTTTCGATGAGTTGGGAATTTTGACTCCATTAGTTTTAAAGGAGTTAGAGAATATTTCACAACCGAAACAGTTTCTTTTAGGAGTTTCCATTCTCTCTTCCTCCCTCCCTCCTTCTCTCTCTCTCTCTCTCTCTCTCTCTCTCTCTCTCTCTCTCTCTCTCTCTCTCTCTCTCTCTCTCCGGTTGTGATTTTATTTTTCTGTTATCCCAGTCTCAATGGTTGGTGTTCTTAACTGCCTGCTTGTATCGTTCTAATACGGTGGGCGCGTAGCACTCCGTCACTCCTAGGAGTTCTCCTGGGATGAAATAAAGTCCCCTAGGAATAGGAACAAAAAATCATCAGAAGTGCTTAACACCTTTCCTACGATGATGTCTTTGTTAATATCATTCTTCACGCTCCCAGATGACTTTCTTTAAAGTAGGAAAGCATCTCGTAGTGCAAGGTACTTAGGAAATCTACTGCAGCCCATTTACTCCGAGGTGAGCTGAAAAATCAGACTTTTCCCTGAAAAAGAAACATTTTCCTAGTCCTGGGCTGTCTGCAGCCTTTCAGACCCCCCGCCTTATACACCTGTGGTGAACAGTTATCATCACCTGCTCCTATCTCTGTTCTTTCCTCAATCACTACCGGCTAAGCCCAGCGATATTACGTGTACACTATTTCATTGGACAATACTTTAAGAATTGTAATTGTATGCATATAAATATATATATATATATATATATATATATATATATATATATATATATATATATATATATGTTTGATTTTGATTTGGCCCATAATTGCCACATCGGCATCTTCCTTGCAGCATGCTAAGCTACAAAAAGATGTTAACATTCTGATACGAAAGTAGTCAGAGATTAAAATTAGAGTATCAAAGTAGTCGCGTATTAGTGTTGTGGAAGCGATGTGGAGTAGTAGCACTGTCTTTCTGCCTCTGAGCTACGTTCAATAAGCCACAAAAAAGAATATCTGGACCAGATTAAAATGAAAAAAATTTAAGTATTAGGTCACTCGACCCAATAACAATTGTGTTTTATTGTAGCTATCTCTAGACGACTTTTATTCAATACTGGAAAGCCTTCCTGGCCAGATCAGGATAATGATGGCTTCCAGTTCCATTTTCTATCCTGAGCTAAAAAAAAAAAAAAAAAAAAAAAAGAAAACGTGAGCAGGAACAACTACAGCCCTGTCCTTGGCCTGAAGGAGTTAAAGTTATCTCTAACTTGAATCAAATCAAAATAAAAAGAATGATAAGTAATAAGATAAAAAAAAACAAAAATACATGCGTCTAAAATAATTACAAAATAAACGTAACACATACCAACCCCATTCATTCTCCCGGACATGTTTTCACCCCCGCGGATATACAGAGGTCGAAGCAGTTACTGGTGGGTGTAGCTACTTCACCCCAATGACCCAGTTTTCATAATATATTTGCTGCCATTAGAGGATTTCATTCGACTTGGGAAATGTGTTTTGAACTAGATGGGTTAGTTACAACTTTTATTAAGCCACACATTAGGCCTGATCGTCCCTAAAATAAGTAAACAGGAAAAAAAAGACGTTTGGAAGCAGCAAGAATAAACTAAAATTAGACTCCATCGATCCCGGGAAGCTAAAAATAACGTAAAATGGCACCAGAATCTTATTGGTCCTCTGTGCTTCTTATTTATTTATTTTTTTTATCACTGCCAAGAATACCCCCTGATGAATCAATCAATGCAGTAATTGGAGCATTTAGCGTGGGTGTTACTGGGGTTGTTGGACTATATCCTTCCTCGCCCACTCTGGTTCTGTGTGCTGGCGCCTATAATTGAAAGCAACAGTCGATATCCCGAATTAGATGTGATGTGCTGAAGGACAGACAGGAATGACCTAAGTGTGGAGTTATGCTAAGGCTTCTGACGTGAACTTTCTGTATGCCTGTATGATACAACAAAATATTGAGAGCTTTTCCAGTGAAAGTTGCTGATGAGAAACTAATCTAAATTTTCGTTCATTACAAGATGCCTGGACACACTATGTTTAAAAGACTGCAGTCATAGGCAGTGGGAGTGGCAGACTAGGGAGTACCAGCTGTGAAAATGAAAGCCTGAGAACTGGTTAAATCTTGCATCTGAGTTGTACATAAATGGAGTGACATCGAGTAACTTAACGTGTTCTGTGTGCCCGCCGTAACAAGGTACGAATGCAAATTGAAGCTCAGAAGAACAGTGACCAACATGAGAGAGAGAGAGAGAGAGAGAGAGAGAGAGAGAGAGAGAGAGAGAGAGAGAGAGAGAGAGTACTGTCGTGAACAGAAAGTCTGAAGGGAGTCATCCAGAGAAGGGGAGTTGATAACATGTAGAGGTGTGCGGTATGTAGGAGGACTACTGGGCCTTGAAAGCAGGCTGTGAAGCCTATGCCCAGAGTCGGTCACATTAAAAAAAAAAAAAAAAAAAAAAAAAAAAAAAAGCCTTTGATGTCATTGCAAATTAAGTCGTACATTTTTTAGACAGTCAGAACTACAGTGCATATAAACTGTGATAATGTCTAAATCAGATTATTCAATGAAATTTTGGTACAGTACATACTACAAATCAAATTAGCTTCACAAAGAAAGTTTCACCACAGAAAAAGAAACCAGATGTTGAAAATACAGTAGGTACTGAACTCAGTTTCGTAAAGGGAGGCAAAATGTGAAACGAACACGATCTCCAGTCGCTGTTAACCCTCTCAGAGTCGGGGAAACTCTGCTATTATGCTCCAGCTATTTTGTTTAACCAAGAGTGAATAAGAGAGCTTGAGAGTGTTATTACTGACACCATTAATCAACTAATGACTGAGACAACTCCAGCTTAGTATTTTAGCCAAGACAACGCCACACAATATCATTCAGCTGAAACTGAGTCCTAATGGCCCGAGTGTAAGTGTCTGCCGTCACTATGAATCCTCTAATGATCGACACATCTTCTTAGGCTAACGCCAAACTGCATGTTGATATCATAGTATTTTTCCTCCTGATTACCTTTACTGCAACAAACTTTTGCCTAATTTACCTTACTTCATATGCCGTTGCTTTTGATTTCATAGTTTAACATCGTTAAGCCGCTAAGACTCAGCCTCAGATGTATAACCAAATCACTGTCCCAGCATCACAGCACGAGCAGAAAGCAAAATACGACACCCAAATTCTGCAACCTACTTCAGAATAACATGTAAAGCTATTAAGGCCACGATTCAGAAGCACGATTTACAAACTGAGACCAATATTAAATTGTTTTCCAAAAAATGGGTATTTCCAGCGAGCTCCCTCTCTCGACTCCAATATTTCTAAACCAGTTGGAGAATAGTTGGCAACTAAGGCGATTTGACGGAGTGCCTACCTGTCTGCCTGCCTCTCTCTCTCTCTCTCTCTCTCTCTCACACACATACACACACACAGATTTACTTGTTATCTTGCGGCAGGTTACATGTCATATTAAACGTTGTGCTTCGGGTGTTTTATGTGTATGCTACACCTAGAAAACCCATCACTCTGGGTGTTGTATATTTCCTGCATTAGTTTACTTGTCATGACCACCCCCAGGCAGAAGACGGTGAGGAAAGAGGAATGACGAAAAAGAAAAAGGAATGAAGATAAAGAAAGGGGAATGAAGATAAAGAAAGAGGAATGAAAAAAAAATAGGAGTGACGAAACAGAAAGAGGAATGAAGAAAAAGAAAGACAAAGGAAGAAGAAGAAGAAAGAGGAATAAAAAAGAGGACTGAAAAATAATAAGGAATGACGGAAAAGAAAGAGGAATGAAAAAAATGAAAAAGAAAGAGAAATGAAGACAAAGAAAGAGAAATGGTGAAAAAGAAAGAGGCATGGCGAAAAAGAAAGAGGAATGAAGAAAAAGAAAGAGGAATAAAAAAGAGAAATGAAGAAAAAGAAAGAGGAATGACGAAAAAGAGAGGAGAATGAAGATAAAGAAACAGGAACGAAGAAAACGAAAGAAGAGTAATGAAAGGGAAAGAGGAATGACAAAAAAGAAAGAGGAATGAAGAAAAAGAAAGAGGAATGAAGAAAAAGAAAGAGGAATGACGAAAAAAAGAGGAATGACAAAAAAGAAAGAGGAATGAAGAAAACGAAAGACGAATGAAGCAAAAAACAGGAATGACGAGAAAAGAAAGGATAGTTAAGAAAATTTAAAAAAACAAGAAAAAATACAAAATAATAAAGAGAAAGTGGACGAAGATACAAAGGGAAAACAAACTAGGACTCACAAGACAAATAAGTTACAGTGGAAGAATAATCCCCATGAAATGCCAAAGTGGTATAACAAACACAATCATGGAAGATATCAAAAGAAATAATGAGGAGGAAAAAAAAACACAAATACTCCACAGGGAAACTGGGACACGTACATGCTATATAACGAAGTATGGAATTAATTTAAAAAAAATAAGATCTGAATGCCGTGGTCGTAGAGGGAAACCATGACGTACATCGATAAAAACAGTTAGGCCGAACATCAGAATTGGAGAAAATCCATAAATTACACAGCAGAAGAAAACACGTCCCGCGGTAACAGGAAAAACTTACTGTGCCCTTCACACACACACACACACACACACACACACACACACACACACACACACACACACACACACACACACAGAATGAGTCTCCACACTGGAAGGGAAAAAAAACACAGTAGAAGGAAGAAGTACTACAACTCCAACAACTGATGAACACACTCCATATGCATGAGAATGGAGGCACCCCCGAGAGCGAGGTCGGACCAGCTGTTGTGATGTAAGACAGTGGGTGTAATATTGGCTTTGGAGGTTACACTCCTCCTCAGTCACTGCTGCACACACACACACACACACACACACACACACACACACACACACACACACACACACACACACCATACCCATAACTGGCGGATGATATCGAGGTCTTATCAGGAGTACTGTTTGTCTCAGCTTGTTCAAGGGTCTGAAAAGCCAAGTACTGTATTCACAACCTCACTATGACTTTGATTTCAAGGGTCTGACCTGCAAGCAAGAAAGTCTGGGTTTCATGCGCACTGTAAAGTTTTTGGTAGGGTCTTCTTTACTCCATTATGTATAGTTGTAGATAATATTATTGTTTCTCATTTTTGTTGATTGATTTATGAAACCCTAAAACCGATGTACTATTTCGAAAAATTTGTCTGGCACCGAAAACTGTACTCTTGCGTTTCAAAATTTGTCAGTTTCGCAGTTTGACGCCATGAAGTGGATTAGTATTTATGATCTAACTTGTTCATTTCGCCAAACTTAAATAGGGACCTGGAGAGTAAATGGTCAGTTGTGGGATACAGTGTGGGAAATGTTTGGGTCCTTTCCTTGCCAGTCAAACCTGTACGGGGTTATGATTCCTATGGGCAATATTCTCTTCGCACATGATAGATTTAGCCCCCTCATTTTTTTCTTTCCTTTAAATTCTCTTCCTCACCGTCTACTTCTTGCCTACCCCTTCTTTCTTCCAGTAAGACTGCAAAACCTCCACATTATTGGCGCATTCCTTGTCAGTCACCTTAAGCCCAATTCGCCTCAAGAGAGAACGTTTGATTCAGAGATAGTGGAAGACCCCCAGTGCGATCCACGAGCCGACCAGACTGTTGGATAAAATTCGTTTCTCCTATTTACTGTTAACTCAGTACAACACAGGACCTGTATGTAAAATCGACTGATGTAACTGTGTTCTAGAAAAAAAAAAGAAAAAAAAAGAAAACGAGAAAATATACAAAGAAATGATTGTGACGAGGAAAAAAAAAAATCTTTTCGCTACGAGAACGTCATTTTTACTTTACCTGTACACTCCCCAGCATATTTCATTCTGCCAGCGAGAAAATTCCTTTGTCGTTTCCCAACTTCGGGATTTTCTAAGGTCAGTAATATCGCCTGGTGGTAGAAAACTTAAAAAGGAGAAAAAACACCATTCTTGTGAGGAGCCACTTACATTTTATAATTTCCGAAGAAGCTTGAAAAGACACAAACCACAATCATGAAGGCAGCGGCAGGAGACCAAATTCTTTGCAAAAATACAACACCAGGTTTAAAAGAAGAATTGTATTTTTACTGGAACCCTGCCTCGAAACTCAGCATGAACTCCTGGTGAATTTTGTGGCCGTTGCTCATTTGCCCAGTTACTGCGCTTCCCTCATGCATATGCAAGATGAACCAGGATGTGTGTGAGAAAGTTCAATAGGTGTTTCTTGGGCTATTTTTGAGTATTAAATGCTACATCAAAATTTTCACCAAGGAAGTCATCAGCAATTATGGATTCGTAAGTGCTACATCAAAATTTTCAACCATAAGGTCATCGGTAATTGTAGATTCGTCACGGTTGAGAATTGGCCCATGTTGATGTATTCATATCAGCACTGACTTCTATATCTACATTTTCGTCCATAAGATCATCAGTAATTGTAGTTCAGAAACAATTGTGAGTTATTCTTATGTTGATACAGCATTCACAGCTCGAGTTGCCCAATAAAAACGTCACAGTAATTTCCTCACCACAAATTTCTTCTATCCATCTATTACCCACTCCTTTACTAAGATCGCTATTAAGAACCTAGGGACCCGGAGTTAAGCTTATTAGCCTCGACATTTAGGGCAAGCTCAATTAAGCACTCCTGCTTGGCACTATGTCATCGATATAACCCCAGCCAACTCATGAGTGTAAATCCTGAGAAGCCACATCTGGTTGGAGCGCCATAACCCATACCAGTGGATCACCAGGTGTACCCGGGACCGCAAGGGCATATATTACCTGCCAAACTTTGTCTTTCCAATTTACAGACATGCATCGAAGTATTTTCTGCGTCAGAAGTTTCCCCTAAAAAAGGAAAAAAAAAATATGCTGGGAAAGATCGTCACAGAAAGTTTAGGTTGTCAGAGTTGCCAAAAGAAATTCATCAAGTTAACACTCAGCTTCATGACTCACTCTTAGCTGAATAAAATCCCCTGACGTTATTTGAAACAGAATACATAGACCATAAGTGGTATAACGTCTTCATTACGATTGCCTTTTCCGTCACATTCCAGCCATGTCTAGAAGTTTATTTTGTATTTAGGAAGGACCTCTTGTACTAAAAGGATTAATGAAGGCAATGTATAACCCCTCCAGTTAGAAATCCATCGTAAGCTGAATAAAATCGTCTGAAGGTAGCAGGACTTAAGGAGGTGAA
This sequence comes from Coenobita brevimanus, assembly GCF_032717465.1. NCBI lineage: Eukaryota > Metazoa > Arthropoda > Malacostraca > Decapoda > Coenobitidae > Coenobita > Coenobita brevimanus. The sequence goes on from NC_137027.1 coordinate 35,930,706, forward strand.
ACTTGTTCTCATGAGCAGCATAATGTTTATAGATAGTAGAAATTAGAGAATAAAGAAGAAAACATGACCCCATAGAATACTGCCAGAGATTTAGCATGGCTCCTGAATACAGAAAAAAAGCTAATATCCCTAGAAAATTACTATATAACTGGCAACATCAATGTAAACATGGAGGCTGACGTCATGAGGAGCTTTAGCCGCGGTGCTCATCTCCGAAACTTAGGCCTTTGAGCTTGTACTGGGTTATGCATCCATTATTCTGGGACACAAGGTCAGTACACCATCCCGGTTACCATAGTTACCTCTCCTATGTGTTATTGTAGATGGAGGTACGAATGACGCTAACTTCCCGAACCAGGAATCGAACCCAGGCTCTAACGAACCAGCGGTTCTCCTTCACTTTCTTTTATTTTTCCTTTCGCTCTGATTCTTTGTCAATCAAACTTTCGCTCTCCCATCACCATCCTCCTTATCCTCCTGCCTCTCCATCCCTCTCGCTATAGTCTGTTTCCTGTACGGTATATTTGTTTCTTTTATCTCCATCCTCCTTCCTGTCTCTATGCACATCACTAATAATTCCAGGTATCATTCTATCTCTCTCCTTCATCCCCCTTCCTATCTCCCTGCCACATTTTGTCTCTCGAACTAACCTATGCCCATGTTTTTGTTCATCTCCTTCCCTCCTCCCCATCTATCCGTTTCTCCTTTCCTCTCATTGGAATAATCTTACCATTATCATCATCATCATCATCATCATCATCATCATCATTATCATTTGGGCCCCCTAGAGCAAAGATCCATAATATTCTCTAGGGACACGAATTAAAGAGTAAATGAGGTCCAACGCACAATTTCCCTCTTAAGACGTTCGATATACAAGCTACTAATACTATGTGTGTGTGTGTGTGTGTGTGTGTGTGTGTGTGTGTGTGCTTATCTAGTTGCTGTATAAAGGGTTGGAGCTAGGATGGAGTTGCTCCGTCTCTATATGCTTGGTTTTGTGGAGTGTGCAGGTTCGAGTGAGTTGTCTGCAAGAAGAGACGTGCAGGAGGTGGTGGTCATGTAGTTAGAAAATTGGTCACGTGTCGAAAGGACGCTAGTTCGGTGCCGGGCTGGATCAGGGGAATTTGATTTTCTTGATAATTCATTCAAACAGATGCTGATTTTCGACAATGCTATAACTTGACTTTCTCTAATGCCATCACACCATTTTTGAATTAGTCCTAGTATGTATTTAATATGGGCGATAGGATTAATGCCGAAGTAGTGATAGGTGAAGGTGCGTGGCATGTTATAAAACTTTTGTACATAACGGCATGTTCTTTGTCAAATGTATGCCCTCAGTAAATAAATACATCTCACTGCTCCAGCTCCTGAGGCTGCATTTCTTTGTCACTGTTGTTCTAAAAGCCACAACATAACGCACGGAGGCTGAGCTCGTCATCAAAGGGCGGGGAGTTCATCACGCTACGCTATGTAGACAAAAACTGAGGAAACACGCCCGCCCTGAATGAGGCACACATCCAGACTGACAAATCGCTCTCTGCGCTATTGAATTGTCTGTGTGTACGAACCTATGGATGCATTCATATTATGGTTGAAATTGGCTTTTTCAGACCCATATCATCCCAACAATTTTTTTTTTTTCATGAAGAAAAACAACTTTTTTTTTTTTTTTTACATCGTTTCACATCATGGGCATACCGTTTCTGTCACCACACTATGTTTGACAATAAGCAAGTGAATTACAAGAATGTGATCCATTGAAGTGCGGCGACCATTCATTTTCTTCCTATCTCCTCTACAGAACAATCTGATTCAAAATATATCTGATTCCGCTGTAAAGGGTCACAGAGAGGGGATACTGGTTGTGAATATGTGAATGGTTTGGATGCGCCGAGGAGGGGGTCTGGTATACGAGCGTCCCGTCCTCAGAAATCTATTGAGATATTTAAGCCTCTGATCCAACGGAACGTTTTCTTTTCCATTATACAGCACCATACAGCTGTTGCACTCCGGCTCCTATGACTGACTCTCAGCATACGGTAAATCGTTTGATGTTAGAAGGAATAGAATACTAGAGTCGCCCCACGTGAAGTAAAATGTGACGATATTGTACTCTTCGTCTGTTATGGCCAACCCACAGCTGAAAAAGAAAAAAAGGAAAAAAAAAATATTATCTGGAGCTCGCAGCAATGTCATAATAGAGTTGTTCGACCACAAGAGTATTAATTCAGTGCCATATACACTCGTACACTCACGCTGATAAGCGATAACAAACTGAAAATCCTTAGGTACCGTATCTATTGAAGACTTTAAAGGATCCTCACTTCACAGACCCGTGTATTGATCAAACAGAAGAAAAACCCAGGCCGAAGCTGTTTTACTTTCACAATAAATACTTTAGTGTGCTGTAGAACGTCCGATTTAAACTGCTTTTTTGCTGTATAAATGGCTGCTGTTTTTGTTTGCGTGTAAAACTCGTCCAAGGCTTCGTATTCTGTTTAGGACTAAGTAGTTTTGTATACCTCAAAATATGAAACACACACACACACACACACACACACACACACACACACACACACACACAATATGCATATCGAGAGTTAAATTTCGAGATGCAAAATACCAGTAATGGAAAAATGATTGGAGAGAGAGAGAGAGAGAGAGAGAGAGAGAGAGAGAAAGAGAGATGAGAAACGGAGAAGCGAATAAAGGCTTATCCTTCTGGTGCGCACCGAATGAGAAATTTTAGAGATACATCAAAGTGTAGCTTCGAGAGAGAGAGAGAGAGAGAGAGAGAGAGAGAGAGAGAGAGAGAGAGAGAGAGAGACTTGGTGAAGATAGAGAAACAGATAACAACACAAATACAGAAAGGCAGAAATACAGTAATGAACAAGATGCGGTGCCAAGGCACAGCAAACCCGAGCCCGGCAGTCATTTTAGTGCTGACCTATAAACACAACAGGATATCTAGTTAAAGATGTCACATCAAATTTGGAGTAAATCGGGTGAAAATTAACGGTTTTATGCTCATTTGAAATTTTAGGCCAGACCCACCTGACATTGACCCCCTACCTCTAACTGAGGGGTAACCCCCCCTGATGTAATGAGGCATGTTACAGGATGCAGATTTGAAAGATGAACCTTTAGGTTTTGGTTTCATGTCGATTTGACGAATTTGAAAGGAGTTATGGAGAAAAAACATAATTTTTCTTTTTTCTTTTTACATTTTTTGGGCCTATAGTCTGGGCCTTGGCCCAATTTGGCCCAGGAATTAATCAGGTGGTCAGAAGGTCATAGTCCATAATCCCTGTAATTTTATTCAAAATTGCACCAGTTGTTTTTGTGTAAGGTTGTTAAGAGACAGACAGATACACAAACAGACAGACAAACCGAGCGAAAATAATACCCGTCCCGGAGCCCCTCCTGGACGGGGACGAGTAATAATCTGAGATCACACACACACACACACACACACACACACACACACACACACACACACACACACACACAGGAGCTGCGTGCCTTGTTTCCCAGGACAGACGTGACATGAAATTTTCCTGTCATACTTCTCTTCGTGACATAATCTGCGATCGAAGCCAGTAGTTTCCATCTATAGCCAACTACCACTTCAGATTTTTAAAGGAGAATATTCTAAGTTCCATTCTCAAAAATCATACATAATGTTCATTCTATACATATAAATAAATAACCACACACACACACACACACACACACACACACACACACACACACACACACATATATATATATATATATATTTACCTGTCTATCTGTCTACATGTAAAATTTAGTTTTCACCGTTATATAATAGATATCATCTCCTTGTATATATATTTTTTTAATATACTGCATCCAGTCGTTTTTATTTTTCTCTACAACTTCTTTGTAAAATGCAATCTTCTGCAGTTACAATACATTCCTAAACTTGCAACATTCGTCCTTCTTCACACCTCTTTTAATGGCTCTAAAACCTCCAGATGCTATATATTGTTTTCGTTTTTGTTCATTACGTTTATGTCTGACTTGTTTCATAATGTTTAGAAATCCTATTGTGTCTCAAGGTACTCTCTCCTGTCCAACTAATTTCTTTCTCTCTCTCTTCCATTTTCTTCTCTTTTCCTTTTTCTCTTTTTTTCCTCTTCCCTTCCTCATATCTTGTGTTGTCTTCATGTATTCTTACCTCTAAGTGTTTTATTTATTCATATCACCTGTTTTATCATGTACATAAGTTAAAACATTAATGCACATTACCACATGCCTTCATCACATCAGAACCAACATCTCCAGCCCTCTCCCAGGACGCCCACTCTTCATCTCTCGAATTACACTCCATTTCCGAATTAGTTTTTTGCACTCTTCCCTGAGTCTGATGTTTTGAAAATGAAAATGTAAAAACTCCAACCAAAAAAAAAAACTTGCAATACATTACGTTTGATCTTTTAATTCATGTGGAAGTTGACCTTACTGAGAACTATTTTTGTACCTGGCAGTGATACTCGGCATTTTTCGAGTTATCCAAGCTCCGGGCGATTGATAATACGACACTACCATAGACAACACAGCCCTTGACGTATATCTTGCCCTATAAATATTTAACCATTTCTTCAAAGTTACGTTTGCATCTTGGAAATCTTAAATCTAAACTTAGGTATGATTAATTTCTTTCCTGGACGATGCACCAGACAAGATCTTTTCATACCATCCACTCACTGCACTAAGTCAACACCCAGTGCATACACCTACCAATACACCACACCCACCAATACACCACACCCACCAAAACACCACACCCACCAATACACCACACCCACCAATACACCACACCCACTAATACACCACACCCACCAATACACCACACCCACCAATACACCATACCCACCACTACGCCACACCCACCAATACACCACACCCACCAATACACCACACCCACTATAACACCAAACCCACCAATACACCACATCCACCAGTACACCAAACCCACCAATACACCACACCCACTAATACACCAAACCCACCAATACATCACACACACCAATACACCATACCCACCAACACACCACACCCACCAATACACCACACCCACCAATACACCACACCCACTATAACACCAAACCCACCAATACACCACATCCACCAAAACACCACACCCACCAGTACACCACACCCACCAATACACCATACCCACCATTACGCCACACCCACCAATACACCACACCACCAGTACACCACACCCACCAATACACCATACCCACCAATACACCACACCCACCAATACACCATACCCACCATTACGCCACACCCACCAATACACCATACCCACCATTACGCCACACCCACCAATACACCACACCCACCAATACACCACACCCACCAATACACCATACCCACCAATACACCACACCCACCAATACACCACACCCACCAATACACCACACCCACCAATACACCACACCCACCAATACACCACACCCACCAATACACCACACCCACCAATACACCACACCCACCAATACACCATATCCACCATTACGCCACACACACCAATACACCATACCCACTATAACACCAAACCCACCAATACACCACATCCACCAAAACACCACACCCACCAATACAGCACACCAACCTATACACCACACCCACCAATACACCACACCCACCAATACACCACACCCACCAATACACCACATCCATCAATACACCACATCCACCAATACACCACACCCACCAATACACCATACCCACCAATACACCACACCCACCAATACACCACATCCATCAATACACCACACCCACCAATACACCACACCCACTAATACACCACACCCACCAATACACCACACCCACCAATACACCACACCCACCAATACACCACACCCACCAATACACCACACCCACCAATACACCACACCCACCAATACACCACACCCACCAATACACCACACCCACCAATACACCACACCCACAAGCACACCACACTCTCTGACACACGTATCTTGGAAAATTGTGGAGAGAGTCTATGGGCATGCACCTTCCTCTCACAACACCCAATCTGACTTCCTCCAGTGCCCATGACTTATCTGGGGCTATATATCTACGTAAGAATGGTCATTACTTTTTATCCAGAAGTGTAGATATTACCTTAGTGTCCAGAATGAGGATTTTGTCTCCTCTCTGGACTCCCAAGTGCTGTTCCAGTTATGCCTGTTAACTAAATTTGCCTGTGAATATACCCTCAAAACTACCCTTCATCGTGAAACATGAATATTTTCTTGAATGTCCTTCCTCCCTAGATTAACTAAGCATAGTTTCTTTGTAACCAATCAACCTTTATATTTTCTTATTGCCAGGCAGAATTTTGTAAACAGATTATTTTGTTTGATATGTCCTATGAAAACATTAGTGTCTTAGTATTTACTAGGTTCTGGTACTATCAGTGTAGCCAAATGGACGCCAGTGCAAAAAGGTGGAGCTATGACGGTTGTATCCAGTTAGCCTTTTCACGGTTACCTCTTCTGTATTCCAGTTAAGCGCCATAGGATCTGATTCAACTGAAGATGAGTTAAAGGAGCATGAGAATGACAGTGCTCACCCTCAGCCTTCTCGTGGTTGGAAAAGTTCTACATATCCTTAAAATTCAGTGATGTTATCCAGCTGAGACTGCATCATGGGAGTCAAAAAAGTTAAAGTACATTCAGCAGTAAAAATGCAACAGATCCTTTCATCAACAAACTATATATGTCGTCACAGATATTCCCCTTTCATTACTGGGAATTTCTCCAAGCAAATCACTGGCTTTCCCTGCCTGGGTTTGAGTCTGCCGTATTGCCTCAACTAGGAACTGTCAATCACCTCTTCCATCTGGGCCTGTCAATACCAAACACCACTCATACAATACATAAGGCATGGATTTTCCCCCACAACGATGATGATAATGACGACGATGGCAGTGAAAATGACGGGGATGATGATAATGACTAATGACGATGATGATGATGTAACACACACATTATGGACTCTCAGTAACGGATATCACCCATACAACACAAAACGCCAGGGTTTTTTACCGGACCCTCCCAGGAGCCGGCCCAGAAACGCCACTGTCACTGAGTTACTGACTTAATAAGGTTCAAACTGAAATGATTCCCTTGCATCCTATCCAGAATCTAAACAACTGTTACAGGAGCTTCCCTAGGAACCTCCCCCCTCCACTGATGATCCCAAAAGACAGATCATGTTTCAAGTTATTTCCAAATTGAGTTTTTTTCTTTTAATACTCAATGAAACTTTGTGAATACAACACGTTAGATTCATAACGGGATCTTTCACGTCTAACGTAGGGAATATTTTTAATGAGCTCTTCTATCTATCTATCTATTGCCAGACGTCATAATCCCGTAAGGGGTGGCCATTTGACTTTGACTTATTTGTTTTACAGGGAGGGGCACTAACCCTCCACCAACCCACTTGTTGACACGTAGGGAGCACGTATGGTTTGGTTATATGGTTACCAACCAGCACTGTAAACGGTTTCTTGGCTTACAGGAAACCATTTGACTTGTCACTCAATGTAAAGCCACTTGTAAAGGAAAGAAAAGCAATAAGATGTGACAGGAAAGGTGGGAGAAATAGGAAGAGAGGAGGGCAGGCACAGAAAAAGAATGATAAAGGTTTGGGAAGAAGTAGGCAGCACTACATCAAGTGAGTGGATGATCCTTTCGAGATGTCATATTCGTAAATTCTTTGGCTGAGATTTTTTATACACACCTTAAAAATCTTTGCAAATTCACAAGGCAATTAACTTGAAAGTTTTTATACTTTAATGTTTTTTGCTAACGATAAGTGGAATTTATGAAAGGACCTTTTCAGGCCTTTTTTCGCCTAGGACCCTCAAGTGTCCGGCAGCAAACAGCTTGGTTACTGTAGTATCTTCTATGATATTTGGACTCTACTTTCCCATAACAAAAGGGAGTTCGGTGGTAAATGAATTAATAACCCCATCTCACAAGAGCAGACATGTGGATTTCATTCTCGGGCCAGTCAAACTCCTGGACAAAGTTCTTTAATTTTTTAATCCCTTTTCAACCAATAGTAAGACCGTGGACCTGGATGCAAAATCGATTGCTGCATGCCGTACATAGTGAAAGACTGGGAACTGGCAAAAGCTGATTATCTGCCCTATTCACCCTCCTTCAGTTGATAGACTAAAAATTTAAATTTTCTTCTTGATCATGGAAGTACAAATACTGTTCCTGATTAACGCCCAAGGTTATGATCAATTCCCTATTGTAATTCAGATGTGATTTTGTGGGAAGAACATGAGAGAAGGACAGATTTTGTACTTTCTTGTCGTTGATCCTCTCGCAAAAACAGTTCATAATTACACCAATTGCGTGTTTGGGGTACAAGGAAGCTAGAAGATATTGATATGGAAAATCTTCGCAGTGTTTACATAAACTGCATTTAAAATAAAAATAAATATGTTAGAATAGCTTTTGAAATTATATGAAATACTTAGTGAACAATATATATGCTCCAATTTTTCCGTAATTAAGGAAATTACAGTAACGATAACATCAATTATTCTCATAGTGTTTGAAAATTTCCTTCTTATTTTTTATAATTAAGGCTACATGGAAGCATAACATTGTTCATCAAGTAGTTGGTATTATGTCAAATTTATTTTCACACGACATGGATATTGTTTAAAAGCTACCTCTGCTGTTACTGCAGATTTTAATAATGCCGATATTTTAACCTTCCTTGGAGCCAAAATCTCGCAAGTGGCCAATTTATCTTAAGTCTGCGATTCTCCCTCATTATTATGATATTGATAATGATGAAGATGGATATGGTAAAAAAAAAAAACATTACATGCTCTCAGTTAAGTGATGAAGCTTTAATGAAAACGTCAGGAAGCACTGTGGTGTTTATGGGGAAGTGCTGGAAAGTGCTGGAGGTAACCTGAGAATGAAAAATGAGAAATTGACTAGGAGAGTGTGTGTAAGTGATGTGGAGGGGGAGATGAGAAAGAAGAGACCAAGGCTGGAGTGGACGATTAGGGTGGAGGGAGAGAGATTTGAATGAAAATGATGTATGATGAAGGAAGGGCAGTCTGACGGCAGAGTACAGGGTAGCATGTAAGTGGTTTATACGTGGTTATTTCCTCCGGGATTAAGGTGTCTGGCCATAGATAGATAGAGAGAGAGTAGATAGATAAATTGACTGATTGATTAACTGACTGAGTGATTGACAGACAAAATATACAGACATGGATTTTCCCTTTCACTGATTTCTGGATATTGCTCATCTCATTTATAAAAGTGGAAATACATTTATGATAATGGTCCTTATAATACTGAGATGATAACTAACCCTCACCACTTCTAAGCCCTTTCTTATTCCATTTTTCCTGTAGCCAGACACCTTCATTCAGCTTCGGGGAAACGAAGAGAAAACGAGTCAGTTAAGCCCATCTACACTATTAACTCTTACTCATTTTCATCGTCTACTAAGTGATTCTATTTTTTTTTTTATTCTATTTTGTGATTCTATTAAAAGTTCCTCCCTGTCAATCTGTACACGCCATTGCCACTGTTTTTTCCTTATTTTTTTTCACTACTAAGCCACTCTGTTTTTTTTTTTTTTATGCCAGGAAGAAGGAACCAAAGGCCATGAGCCCGCAGTAACAGTTCCTTCCAAGAGAAAAACAAAATACAGTAGAGAGCCAAATTCAAGATCCGATCATTTCGAGATGCCTGGACACACTGCCTTTGAAAGACTGGAGATCATAGGCAGCAGGAAATACAGACAGAGGGAGTCAGTTCCAGAGTTGACCTGTTGCATAAATGAAAGACTGAGAGTAACGGTTAACTCTTGCATTAGAGAGTTGGACAGAAAAGGGATGAGAGTTTGCTGCTAGACGGGTGCTACGCGCCCGTCGTAGAGGTGGAGGAATGCAAGCAGACAGTTCAGAGGAGCAGTGACCATTAAAGTAGCGATAGAAAAGAGATAAAGATGCAACAGTGCGGTGAAGAGACAGAGGTTGAAGGAAGTCAGTAAGAGGAGGAGAGTTAATGAGGCAAAAAGCCTTTGACTCCACCCTATTGAGAAGAGCTGTATGTGGGGAGCCTCCCCACATATGAGAGTTGTACTCCACACAGGGGCGGATAAAACCCCTGTATAGAGTCAACAATTGTGCAGGGGTAAAGAAAGAACAGAGTCGGCTTAGCACACCCAATCTCTTGGAAGCAGATTTTACAAGAGATGTAGTATGATCCTTCCAAGATAAGTCCCGAGTAAATGAAAGCCCAAGCATGTTCAAGGATGATACAGGATTAAGATGAATATTATTAAACATAAGTGGGTATACCTGTGGAAGATTTTGTCAGGTTGATGGGTGTAAGAACTGAGTCTTAGATGCATTAAAAACAACCAGTCAGAGATACGAGCCAAATCAGACATTAGGTGTGCCATAGCCTCATCCCTTGTTTGTTGAAGTAACTGCTGAGATGGGCGTTGCGGGAACCGAATGGAAAGGTGAAGGGTGGAGTCATCAGCGTATGAGTGGATAGGGTTAGATGTACAGCTTAGAAGGTCATTGATGAGTAAAAGGAAGGGAGTTGGTGATAGGACAGAGCCCTGAGGAACACCGCTGTTGATAGATCTAGGAGAAGAACGATGGTCGTCTACAACAGCGGCTATAGAACGACCAGAAAGGAAGCTAGCGATGAAGGCACAGATAGAAGGATAGAAACCGTAAGAGGGCAGGTTGGAAATTAAAGATTTATGCCAGACTCGATCGAAAGCCTTTGAGATGTCAAGTGCAATGGCAAAGCTTTCGCCAAAGTCCCGAAAGGAGGATGACCAGGAGTCTGAAAGGTAGGTGAGAAGATCGCCAGTGGAGCGTCCCTGACGGAACCCGTACTGACAATCAGAAAGAAGGTTGTGATAGGAAAGATGCCTTAAAATTTTTCTATTGAGAATTGACCCGAAAACTTTTGAAATACAGGACGTTAAAGCAATTGGACGATAGTTGGAGGATTGGGAGTGGTCACCCATCTTTGGGACTGGCTGAATGAGAGCAAACTTCCAGCAAGAAGGAAAGGTACAAGTTGACAGACAAAGGCGAAAGAGTTTGCCTAGGCAGGGTGTAAGCACAGAAGCACAGTTCTTGAGAACAACAGGAGGGACCCCATCAGGCCCATATGCCTTGTTAGTATTGAGGCCAGTGATGGCAGAAAGTACATCAGCTGAAGAAATTTTAATGTCAGTCATGAGGAAGTCAGAGGGGGGAAGTGATGGAGGAACAGCACCGGAATCGTCTAAGGTGGAATTGGAGGAGAAAGTCTGTGCGAAGAGATCTGCTTTATCAGTAGAAGAAATAGCTACAGAACCATCAGAGTAGAAAAGAGGAGGGAAGGATGATGAGGTAAAGTTGTTAGAAAGATTTTTGGCAAGGTGCCAGAAGGAGCGGGAAGAATTCGATTTGGAGAGTTGAGAGCATGTAGTACAGATGAAATTATTTTTAGCAGCGCGAAGACCAGACTTAGCACGATTCCGGGCAGAAACGTAAAGATGATGTGATTCAGGGGTGGGTTGGCTCCGGTACCTTTTGTAGGCCCTCTCCTTGTTGCGGACAGCATTAGAACAAGCGTGATTAAACCAAGGCTTTCTTGCGTTAGTCAAAGGAAATGAGAAAGGAATGTATGCTTCCATGCCCGAGAGAATAACCTCCGTAATGCGCAAGGCACACTCATATGGCTCCCGGCCATGGAAGCAATAATCATTCCAGGGAAATCAAAGAAGTACTGCCTGAGGGCCTCCCAATCAGCGGCTCCAAAATGCCACAGATGACGTTTCCCTGGAGGGTCCACAGGCCGTACCGGAGTGATAGGACAGGTTAAGGTGATAAGGTTGTGATCGGAGGAGCCCAACGGAGAGAAAAGATTAACAGTGTAAGCAGAATGATTAGTTGTAGGAAGAGGTCAAGTATGTTGGAGCTTTTCTGCTTAGCGATACTATTCATACTTCCTCTCCTTCAGTGCCATACATATCACTGCCACTGTTTTACACTTTCAACTAATAGACATTTTTTTTTCTTCATCGTAGGAGAGATGCAGTGAGCAATGATAATAGTCGGTTTGATTTCACCTGATAGATCGGGGCCACATAAGCAACTTGTATTCTAAGTCGTGGCTAAGAAGTAGAAGTGAGTCGCCTTGGTTACTAGTCATATCAACCCTCCAGCCTTACTACAAGTGGTGTTCGACGAAGCTAAAATGAGATTAGGGATTTTCATCTTATAACAGCAAACGCAATCAAGCGAAGGGATGAGGATGTAATGAATGTACAAAAGAAATATCTGTAAGTGTAAAATTTGTTATAAGGCTTTATTGAGTGAATCTATACTCATTTTACTTTCGCTTGGCCTAAAATACCCGTTTCTCCATCTTGAGTGCTAAGTTGAAAGAATTGATCAACACGAAAAAGTGATGCTAGTCACGAAAAAGTGCTATGAAAAGGATGTAGAGCCGTAGTTGTCTTTTTCTGCTAATGAGCTACGTGAAATTTGTTGCCAAAAGGCGAAAATCCAGGCCAAGTTAAGGTAAAATGAATATAGTTGTCTTTCTCTCTCTCTCTCTCTCTCTCTCTCTCTCTCTCTCTCTCTCTCTCTCTCTCTCTCTCTCTCTCTCTCTCTCTCTCTCTCTCCACCCTTACAGCAGCTCTCCTATATGTAATTTTGCTTATTTACCGTTTTCTGGATCTTAATCACACCACGGACGATAGTAGGAAATGATATGTAATGATGGTGGTGACAGTGAAAGTGACTGTGATGATGGTGATGGTGATGATGGTGATGGTGATGATGGAGGTGATGGTGAAGGTTATGGTGATGACAACGATGATGATGACGGTGACAGTGATGGTAATTTTTCTGTAAGACATCTTCATATTCGGTTACAGTAATTCTTTTTTTCTTCCTTTTTGAGAGAGAGAGAGAGAGAGAGAGCAATGGGTACGAACTGGGTGTCATGTTTACCCAGGACGACTATGAGGTAAAGTCTTCCTGATCCTCGACAAAATCTAGCCTTTCTAACTCCAGCCAACTACCACTTCAGATTTTTCAGGAAGAAGAGGAAGAGGAGGAGGAGGAGGGAAGAAGAAGAAGAAAAAAAGTTGAAGAAAAGAAGAGGAAGAAGAGGAATAGAAGAAGAAGAAGAGGAGGAGGAGGAGGAAGAGGAAGAGGAGGAAGAAGAGGAAGAAAAGACGGTGAAGAAGACAAGAAGATGATGATGATGAATAGAACAACAACAAGAACAACAATAAGGAAGAGGAGGAGGAGGAGGAGGAGGAGAATTAATAATAATAATAATAATAATAATTGTAATAATAATAACGTTAATAATAATAACAAATTTTCATGCCTATCTACTACATTTGAGTCAGTAAGGCGGACAATCAATTACTTTTCAGTCCCAATCTTCCCCTAGAACACGAACCGTAACAGTCAATATGTTCTGGTGTCAACATCTTTTCCCATATGAAGTTGTAGTATCACACATCGTACATAATAATTTTTAAAGCTGTTTAGTCATAATTAACAGTGTGTAATGGTGTGAATGATGAACAACCAAATATCATTTCGCTGTTAGCTGTGGTATAGGAAGAAGGTGGATGGCAGACCATAAGTGCCACCCTGTTTCAATTATAAAATGAAGGTTAGGAGAAGTGAAAAGATATCTGAATAGTGCGTAAGTGTAAAGTCCTGGGGAACCATTTATTATGTTGGTATATGTAAATGTACTTAATACCATTTAATAGAGGTGTATAATGTGCAAGTAGAGTTGTCATTTATCTCTACTTTTTGCATAAGCCCAGAGTATATGTAAATGCACGGCACCTCACTGTTTAGCTGACCTCAGCACCGCGCCCTAGTCGGCTCGGTGACTGTACAGCGTCAGAGGCCGTTTTACAGTTTTAAAGGGAGGTGGTGTCGCTCCTACATATCTCTCGGGTCGCAGTTATATTATTCTGTACCCAATAAAGAGAGATTTAATCTGCTCATTTCTGTCACCTTACACTACCACTTAATAACAGACCAGCTTCCACCTTCTCGTGGCAGAGGACCTTTGGTGGGAAGTGTCGGGCAGTGACGGCGAGTAGCTGACGTGTACTACAGACAGTGTCGTCGATCCAACACGGTGGTCTAGTTATACTAAACAGCAGAACACTTAATATGTAGTCAACTGCTACTCCACAGCTACATTAAATTGTTGGCCAGCAGTGCGACGATACATTTTATTGGTGCTAGCGGTGGCACGATATTTAGTGCTAGCCGTGTACCGATACAAATAGTGCATCCAGGTCCCTTTTTTTTATTGCTGGATGAACAGGGATAAGGGAGAAACAAACTGCGCCAAACAGTCTGACCGGCCCAAGAATCTCCCACAGGCTCTTTCAGTTGCGAGATGGACATGCTAACCAGTGCACCACCAGATCTCTCTCTCTCTCTCTCTCTCTCTCTCTCTCTCTCTCTCTCTCACACACACACACACACACACACACACACAGGTTTTCTTCTGGACAGTTTACATCACTACAAAATCACGCCAGTAATCCCTAAACACCGTATCCATCAAATTATCCATAAAACTTTCCTTTCAAGTGGTCAACCTCATATGAAACAACTGGGTAGAAATAAAATATCCTCCAGTAGAAATAGGTACAGTAAAGAATGCCGAATTTCCATGCTGAGATTCGCCTTCTTCCATATGAGTAATTTCTGTCAATGAAATTACGATTCAGTATCTTCTCTTCTATTAACACCAAGGACAAAAACTTAATTAAACTTAGGTCAGTGTAGTCTAACCTCTGGCTAAACCATTTCCACTTTATCTTGGTCTAATCTGACATTTTTACATCTTCTGCTGAGTTATGCCAAGATAGGAACACAAGAATATAGCGTAGGTCACGAAGAATGTGTTATGGAAGGATGTCAAGTCTTACTGCTGTCTTTTCCTTCCAATTAATTACCGAAAAGAAACTGTAAATGAATCCGTCTATTTAAGGTGAAAGAATGATCGTACTTAAATGTAAATATATGTAATGCAACAATTTTTATCAGTTACCTGAGGACATATAATAAACAAAGCAGCGACATATGAGGCATAAACCAGGAGGCAATGTGGTCAAGTTTTTATATTTCAAAGTCCAGGAGCGTAATTTTACACCCTGAGACTCCTACGGCTCTCTGTTCGCAGGAAAAAAATAATCGCCTTTTTATGCATGGAACAAGGAACCAAAGGCAGTAGTCTGCAATCTCTTCAAGAAAGAATAAATACAGCATAACGGTGAGCCGGTAGCTGGAGTAAAATGTTAGATTTGCGCCGACTATGAAAAGATTACTCGCGGCAGTGTTAATGTTCTGAGGCTTTTTTGACTCCCTCCTGGCAATATATAAATAAAGTAATAAAAGGAATAAAGTACTAGAGACCTGACTCCCACTCGTATTAGTTAGCATATCCATCTCGTAACTACAAGAACCCGAATCAATCCCCAGGCCAGTCAGACTCTTGGACAGTATTTTTCCCCAATCTTAATTAGAGATCCGGATGTAAACTGACTACTGTCGGTCGTTTTCTGCTGACTGGGACTTGATTAAATTACCTTTCTGTGTCAATGACCCCCGTGCAGTCAGTAAGCATGAATCTAAGCCTTACAGATAACACCAAACGATATTCTTAGGATTCATTCTTAAAACTTCCTAAATCACAGTGTCCGTCCCCCACAGCATAGGCCACTACTCCCAGTCTTCTGGCAGATCAGTAAAGGCTGCTTTAATGAAATCAAATCCTTAAACTGCTCTCTGTCCTAGGCTGGATTCCAATTTGGGTCCATTAAGCATCACTTCAAAGCCAATCCAGTCAGGGTCCAGCCGCAGTACGCTTTTCCACACACTGATGGCCGGATCACAAAGTCAGTTAGTGCCAACACACAGCTCTGCACCAGTGGAGGTATCAGCCCTGCGGAACACATTGTACCTATAATGGCGTCGGATATCCCAACAAGAATGTGTTCTGTATCAGTTAATGGCAGACAGAGAGTAAGCTCCACGAGCCCGAGAGTGTTAATACAGATCCCATATATAGTGCTACAACTAATACTGGTGACATTAACCTTCTCATGGTGGGGACAACTCTACTTTAGAGTACTAGACTATTTCACCTAATTTCAAACGATTTTATCAAGCTATAAGAGTGAATCCTAGGAGCCTGAGAGAGTTAGCATTCCGTCAAGGTATAGGACAGCAAATACACTATCTGGATCTCCCTTGCATATATATATATATATATATATATATATATATATATATATACTGTGACAGTGAAGAGGTCCCCAGGCGTAGGAAAGCCCTCGGATATCGGCCGTCCAACAGATCAGATAGTATTTTAGGCAGCAGCAGACCACCGTTTGTTCCTTGCTGTGTTTCGATAAAGCAAAAACTTTCGACCAACTTTTGGATTCTAAACGTGTTAGACACAGTTTGTTTCTCCTTTGTCCTGATCACACACACACACACACACACACACACACACACACACACACACACACACACACACACACTTAAAGCTGTCCTTTGGTGTGTTTTTCAGTCTTTGGTGCCAACATGTGTAACGCACACACACACACACACACACACACACACACACACACGCACGCACGCACGCACGCACGCGCGTACCCTCCCTTCAGAAGCCATCAAGAGAACACTAAATATAGAGATTAATCCGACGTGTGGAGGGACACAGGACTGGGGACTAATGGTGCTTTACTCCCTAACGATGCAGGGTTGTTGGGGTTTAAGGATGGAGGACTGTGGAACTGATTGGGTATTTGAGTGGCACAGCGGAGTAGCGAGCGATGGAGTGGTTAGCACGTTCAGCTAGCAATTGAAAGAACCTAAGTTTCATTTTCAAGTTGCTCAAACTCCCTTCCTCTAAACATTCAGAAGCATATCTGGGCTGGATTTAACTTTGACTGCCAGGGGTCTAGATGTAGAAGAATATGACAATTTTGTAGAAATCGATTGACAGATTTAATGTCTCTCGTGCAATTGAAAGGCATCATTCTAAGGCGTCATCCACTACTTAATAGCGATACATGGTCGCTGGGGATTAGAGAAAAGCATGGATGAGTTGCCTGGGTATGTGGTCAGCCCCGTTCCAACGTAGCAGTAGATGGAGTTAGTGACCACACATCAGGCCAGGTGAGAAGCCCGATCCATACGAGGGTTAATCTGACCCGTGAGATCAAGCTGGGAACCGTACTCACGGATTAACTGTCAGCTCTCTTGAGGTTGCCTTTTTACACTTGTTCACCCTGAAGATGTGATGAAATGCAAACAAAAGCTTGGTAGTTTTTTTCATTTGATTTTCCTGAGAGTTGCATAAAACACACACGCACACACACATATATATATATATATATATATATATATATATATATATATATATATATATATATATATATATATATATATATACCGGGTAACTACCGCATAATGTTTAAAGGGTGATAAATCTAATGCAAGTCTAATGCAAGTAAGTTCGATATACTACCGCAAGTAGAACCTAAGTCAAGAGTTCACTAATTCCACCATTTCTGCTTCTCGCTGTCCTCGGCTGGCTAATATTCTTGAAAATGAGTAGGTATTGATATTTTTTTCTGCTAATAAATAATTTCCATTGACATGATGCGTTAGAGAGGAGAGCGATGGATATTCCCTCAGGGTGAAATTCGATATACATTCAGCTAGAAAAACATCTACAGTAAGTTGCCAAAGCTTCTTTACTCCCTCCAAGTAGACGCATTCACAGGCCACTCAAAGGAAATTATTAATTACGGCTGTTTACATGTGGCATTTTTCTGCACACCCGCAGGGGCAGCTTACAGCCTTTCTCCCTAACGTTCAGTCAGTCACTCATTCACTGAATTACCGTACCATTTTGAAGGATGGGATCCAGGATTTATTGAGGTTGTGTTAACCTAGGAAAGCGAAGATTTGCGTAATGATAGACCTCCATTAAGATAAAGTCTCTGGCAGGTGGAAACCCCGAGGGCCGTACCCCATGAGGGGAAATCCCTATGGGTCCTGGCCAACACCAGTAAGCATGGCCATATTCGTGTACCTACGAATACAGAATTTTGCACAGCGCGAGACCTAAACCAGGACGGGACTTTAAAATGCAAGGGAAGGGAAGGAGGTCAGGGCAACACGAGCATGCATGGCCATAGTTTTTTACCTACATACACGAATATTTTGCACAGTGGTAGACTTCCAACCAGACCAGGTATTAGGCATGATGTAACCTTCACCACCCTAGTCATTATGGGGAGGCTCTAGAAAGGGAAATATCCTCATTAGTCTTCGCTCTCACCAGTTCTCTTCTTTCTATTTATCAACAAACTAATTAGATGAATATCAGACCCTGTCCACTCATACACTGATGGCTCCGCCTCCTTCCTTTCCATCCATTTCTTGCAGTGCCTTCAACGGTCACTTCAACAACAACAGGATAAGGTTATTGCCTATCTAGTTCCTGAATTGCTTGTTATTTCAGACTGAGATTAGACATGAATGCTACTTTTTAACTCATCATAATTTGCTACTCATTTGACTTTCAGCTTGCTCCAGTCTCCCTCAACCATATTACCTAATTTTCAACAAAATATACATCAGTTCTTCATCACCTTGAAATAAGCTCCTCCTTTTCAGAACCATTGTGGAAAGATCACATTGCTTCTCATACAAAACTCGCTTCCTAGAGAGTCTTTCTTCTTTTTTCTTTTTTTTTTTTTAATAACAGAACAGAGGAAGGAAAAACAAATGAATAAAAAATAATCCATACACCAGATTACTGGCGTCTTCCATTCATAAAAAAATCTGTAACAGTTGGACTCGAACGCTGTAGGTTGAAGTTTAGAGGGAAACAACTCTGGGGAAGCGAGTTCCAAAGAGATGCTGTTCGGAGAATAAAAGAGCCGGCTCCATACTTTCCTTAGCAACACTGTTGTAGACTTTTTATAAGCGTTTTATTCATTCCATTGTGAAGTATACCACTACTATGTGTGAACGTGTGTGTGTGGTTGGGGAGGAGGGGAGGCTCACCACACTCAGCTCTTCTAAGCAGTGTGAAATTAAAAGTTTTCAGTTCTTCTCGTCAGCTGACTTCTTTCAGTCTCTCTCTCTCTTCGTCAGTATTGTGCTTGTTTCACTTTAAAGGTCATCCCTGAAAGCGTCTTCCCCAGTCTGCATTTCCTTCTGCCTATGACCTCCAGCCTTTTTAACGCAATGTCTTGACATCTCGAACTGGGAAGAGTTTGAATTTGGCTCTCCTTTTTTTTTTTGGTTTATTTATTTATCTATTTATTTCTTTTATCTCTGAGGGAACGATTTAGCATGCTTTTAGCTTTTAGTTCCTCCTTCTCTTCATGAAAAGAAAACGCTATTTGAATGGTGGCTCGTCTGAACTATCCTCCGTCCAGTCAAGCCCAAGAGCCCCAGATCCCTTTATTATCATGAGCTTCTTCCAGACACCCACTTAGTTGCTACCTGCAGTAAAAAGCACCTTAAGTAAGATTTTCTATCGAAATAGAAAGAAGCAAAAGTGAACCTCATCTTAAACACCTTTCAAGCCGATGACGCATTTTATGTATGATTCTTGCTGTCGCCAGATGATTTAAAGCAGTTTAGGATTGATATTTGAGTTGGGTGGATCAAAACTAGCCATAATTAACTCGTCCCCTACTGTATCTGAATAATTCTCGTTGAATAAGTTGTCTGTTGAAGGCAAGAATAAATATAGAATACATCTGAACAGAAGCGGCTAAAAAGAGAGACTGCCACTGTCCACAGTACTGACATCCATCCAGTCTTTCATCACTGGCAGTAAAGGTATTGGAAGTTACTACGGAAGATAGAACTGCAGATTATCTAGAATAAATGACGTTATTGTATGACTCACAACATGGCTTCAAGCGGTGTTGTTCGTATTTGACAATTTAATTAAACTCTTCCACTGTCTGCACATGCACATCATTGGCGCAGGGTATTTGACATTCTTATTTGGATTTCCAGGAGGCAATCAGCAAAGATCTTCAGGCTAATGGCAAATACTTATGCACTGGCAATTCAGGGTGAAACTGATGGATGGACTGAGAACTGCCTGAATGGCCGCTTCCAGACAGTGATAGTCAGCTGGGAAACGTCTGACTGCGTATCACTTACATGTGCATTGCCCCAGGGTTCGGTTCCAGTTCCACTGTTATTTATCATAGACATCAGTGAATTAGATGTTGAGCACTGTCGTCCGAATCGAACACAAAGGTAGGAGGCAGTGCTCTTTCATTGGAGAAACAGAACTATGTGGGACGATTAAGATGGGAAAGTGTTCTGGTTAAGATAGGGAATTGATCAATGGCACATGTCATTCAACCTAGTAAAGTGTACGGCGATGCACACTGGTCCAGGAAATCCAAGAGCTAACTACTCTGTTAGGAAGGGCAATCAACAATACTGAGAAACCTTCTGATTGTATAAGAAGAAGCTTAGGTGTTAAAAAAAAAAAAAAAAGAGGCGATCCTCTCTCTGTACAGTTCACTTGTACAATTATAAATGGATTATGCTCAGTAGTTGTGGTCACCGACCCTAAAGAAAAAATTGTGAGGCTTGAGAGAATCCAGACATGGTCTACAAAACTGCTTCCATACATGAGACAAATGGGATGCCAAAAGACAGCAGGCACTGGGTCTGCTCAGCAGAGGTTAGACATTTGTCAGGACAGCTACCTGAGGTTTTCAAAATCCATAATGGATTTTGGAAGCATCGACAACTAGCCCATATTTAATTTAAAAATCAACATAGCGAAACGTCGGTAGAAGTTTGATATGAAGCGTTTTCATTATAGTTCATTTGGGACACTTACAAGAGTTACAATACCAGGAACTTGGTACCTGCAGAGGTAGTAGAAAATTCCTCGACAGAAGTGTTCAAGACTTGGTCAGACAGAGTTTTTTAGTCCTAATTTGCTGGTAGATTGAAGGTTTCCCCTTTCTTGCAAGCCTGGCCTTTCTCCCCTGGGTTAGATGAACTTCCTTTTCCGTACTTACACTGTTGGTGAGAGAGTTGATTGGAGAAAGCCTTCTTCTTTGCTATATTCTTTTCTGGTTTTTAGAGTAGCAATGAATACCTAGCAACTTCACTCGTGACATTCCTTAGCAGGAACAGTAAGACCTTTTAAAGTACTGCTTGTCTTTTTAACTTTTCGTAAACCTTTGTGGCACATACATTATGATGGACACGCATACTTCTGGCAACCTATTTTCACCCATTTTCTACCTAAATCTTTCGCAGAAGACTTAACCGAGCTGTCCTTCATGTATGCAACTGGTCTATTCTGGATATGTTTTTCTTAATCTGTATTTCTTTTTGCATACGACCTCCAGTATTTTGCATGGAACAGATTCAGACATCTCATAATAAACGGGTTTTGATATTGGTTTCGTTTTGTTCATTTTATTATTTCTGGAAAAGAAACGTTTTTGTAGGCTTCCAGCCTTGGTTCTTTTACCTCTTACAGACCACGTATTCAGCGAAAGTACACTAAGTGGAAACTTGGACTTCATGCACGCAAACGCTGCAACGTGGCGAGTCAAAAGTTACGAGTCACGAGGGGCGAGGCGTGCTGGAGAAGGTGTCTGAGTTAGAAGCGGTGCCTTGGGTGCAACTTGTGACGGAGCTGCAAATGAATTTAGCATGGCGGTTGACTCGTACGCAAGGACAGGGGGATGTGTGGAATACGAGGCTTGAAACTGTGTATCTTACTTACCTATGTTTTTGTTTATTTACATTTCCATATCTCAGTTCACGCATTTACGCTTCTATTCATCTGTCTGTCTATCAACTTATGCATGTATCACAGACCACTTCTGGCTACTGAAGATATTTGCTTACGTCTCATCCTTTATATATACCGTACAACTACGAATATCCTTGGGGTTTCGTTCTCTCGGCACTCATCATGGAAAGATCACTTTGCCTCGCTCTCAAAATCCGCTTCCGAGAAAAATTGGGTATGCAGCGCCGACACCATGTCTTCCTTACCTCCACACAGCTGTTAATGATATGGGTCTTATTCGTCCCTGTGTGGAGTTTAGCTCATGTGTGGGAGTGAGAGAGCTACCCACACACAGCCCATCTAATTAGGGTGGAGTAAAAAAAAGAAATGTTAATCGTCTCATCTGCTCCCGTCCTCTTACTGACTCTTTCCAACCATTTCTTTCTTTGTCAAGCTGTTGCATATTTATCTCTTCGCTATTGCTACTTCACTATTCACTACTCTTCTGAACTATTTGCTTGCATCCCTCTCCCACAATGGCGGAAGCGTAGCACCCGTCTGGCAGAACAATCTTTTCTTTTCTGTCCAGTTCTCTAATGCAAGAATTAAGCATGTGTACAGTAAGCCATGTCTGGAACTGTCCCCATCACTCTGTATTCCCTCTGCCTATGATCCACCCCCCCTTTTTTTTTATGCAATGTGTCCAGACATCTCGAAATGAACATATCTTAAATTTGGCTCGTTTTTCTTTAGTTTCCTTTTTTACTGTAAAGAACGACTTTGTGGACATCGAGTCTTTTGTTCTCTCCATGAAAACCAACCTCTCTACCTACCTGTCTTACCTACTCACCTTCCTACCTACCTACTCTCTCTCTCTCTCTCTCTCTCTCTCTCTCTCTCTCTCTCTCTCTCTCTCTCTCTCTCTCTCTCTCTCTCGGCTAAATAACCCCTTTCTCTCAGAACTGGTGCCCAGGCTGTAACTTATGAAAGAGCTACAAATGAACCACTTATCACGGTAGCCCAAGTCTGTACGAGTGAATTGGATCCACTTTGGTAAACATTTTTGACCCATCCGGTTAAAAGGAATGAGAGAGGATGGGGTATAAAAAATGAAAGATAAAATACAGAATTCTAAGTACGGTAATTTGCTGGAATCCACTCACAATTTTTGTTAATGTGTGGAATGATCTGTCAAAAAGTGTATACTATTATTTGTCTGGTACATGGACTGGAAAGATGGGTGTTGGGGTTCCAGGAGAGAGAGAGAGAGAGAGAGAGAGAGAGAGAGAAAATTACACTCCCATCATTCTCATTACAAGGCCAGAGCAGTGTTTAGAACTAGGCCACTTTAAACTTATATGACCTTTACTGTTTTCACTTTAACTCTCCCTGACACCGATAACTCACTCCCAGCTTCATTTAATAGTCTGGCGTTGGATGAAATACTGTAAAATAATATGGTTCTCCCGGCCATGAGTTTTGCTGGTGAAACTCTTACATATGGGCTCCTGTGACTCGTTTTTTGCAGGATCAAGGCGTCTGGTGTTGGAATATAATGCTAGAGTTGTCCCGATAGTGAGAGGGTTAGCATGAAAGTTAGTAGGATGGTTATGATACAGTTTCCTTTTAAGCCTCAACCTTCCCATTGAAGCTTGCTATGTTGGGGATTTTTTTTTCGTAAAGATGTAAACAAATTATCCACACAACGAGCGAGTATGTCACTGAAGGTGATGATGGTATGTGGTATTCTCAGACAGATTAGGTACCGTTCTATATATATATATATATTTTTTTTAAATAACAGAACGGAGGAAGGAAAAACAAATGGGGAAAAAAAAATAATCCATACACCAGATTACTGGTGTCCTCTATTCATAAAATATCTGTAACAGTTAGACTTGAACAGTTGTGGGTTGAAATTTGGAGGAAAACAACTCTGGGGAAGCGAGTTCCAGAGAGATGCAGTTTGGGGAATGAAAGAATTCTGATAGGCAGAAGTTCTGCAATATGGTTGAGTGACATTCCAGTCATGAGCGCTACCAGATGCCCGTGTAGCACGAGGAAAGGCATGGAGAGGTGGCATCATGGACGCAACTTCGTCTGAGCATTTGCCAAAAAAATATCTGTAAAATAATGCAAGGGAGGCAACATTCCTTCTTACTTGCAGGGGAGGTAGTTTATATGTAATGGCAGGGTTGTTAATGATTCTAACAGCTTTATTCTGAATTTTGTCTAGTTGTCTTAATGCAACCTCTCCACAACCATTCCACAAGGGTGAGCAATATTCAAGCTGAGAGCGCACATGACTCTTATAAATTATAGCTAACTGCTCATCGGCGAAGAAGTTACGGACTCTGTACAATAATCCAAGTTTCTTTGAGGCGGTTTTAGCAAGTGATCTGACATGAGAGGTCCAGCTGAGGGCACTGTTAAGTGAGACACCAAGAATTTCAAAACTTTTGGAGATGGGAATATTAGTAGCACTGAAGGTAATGTACGAATCTGGCAATATCTGTCTATTAGTAAACTGTATATATTTAGTTTTACTAGCATTAAAAGAGACAAGGTTGTTTTGTCCCCATTCACTGATTGTAGCTAGATCTTGATTTATGGAGATGGCTGTACTGAGTTGAGAGGTAGAGATATTAGACTTTGTAAATGGACATCTGAGTGTGAATGAACTATGTAGTGTTGAGTCATCTGCATATGAGTGAACGGGATTGTGAGTGACAGATAAGAGATCATTAATATGAACCAGAAATAGGGTTAGCGCCAGAACTGATCCCTGCGGCACGCCGGCGTTAATTGAGTGGAAATTCGAATATACATCATCTACTTTTATTCTTATTTTCCTGTCACTAAGATAAGAAGAAATCAAAGGAACAATAGACGTTAGTCCATAGCAAGGGAGTTTGGACAGCAGGGAACGGTGCCATACTCTGTCGAAAGCTTTAGAGATATCAAGAGCTACTGCATGAGTTTCTCCAAAAAGATCAATTGATTGATGGATGGTATGAGTTAAGAGATTGAGTATGTCAATGGTGGATCTTTCGTGGCGAAAACCGTATTGTCTATCACTAATTAAGCTGTTGGATTCAAGATGTTTAACAATATGCTTATTAATTAAAGTTTCAAATACCTTACCAAGAGAAGATGTGACAGCTATTGGTCTGTAATTGGAGGGGTCAGACGAACTTCCTTTCTTCGGAACTGGGTGGATATTGGCTTCTTTCCATGAATTTGGGAATAAAGAAGTACGTATGCATAGTCTGAATAATTTGGCTAGGACAGAGGCAAGTTCAGGGGAACACTTTTTCAAAAACAATTGGCGGAATTCCATCTGGGCCTGGAGCTTTGTTGGTAGGTAAATTGTCTAGGATGGATTTTACAAATCTTGTCTGTATTTTAAGTGGGTCAGTTTCGGGAGAATCAAGTTCCAGTACTGAGACATTCTGGCTGGTATCATCTATGGTAGAGTTTCTTGCAAAGGAGTTTGTTGCAGCTGTATTGTGACTATACAGTATGATGTCTACTACAAGGCTGATCATTTTCCTTGGAGGGAGAGTGGTAGCCAGATATATCTTTTCTCCATGCAGGCGATGTTCGAGTGGAGTGAATATTAGGCAATGTATGTGAAGGTTTGAATATTGTAGTGTCTATGTTGAAGTGTGTCAAAGTCTCTACATTTTCTCAGTATGAAGGGACATGGTGTGAACATACTTAAGCATATGGAGAGACAGACTACCGGCGATCACTGATAAATATCCATAACTGCTTGGGGTTTGAACGCTACACCAAGACTCTCGCAAATCATGAGACGACCACGCTGCCACAGAGCCAACTTGACGCTGTGATGCTGTGAAGTAATCATGTATTGACAAACTAGTTAAAGTACAACATTTCTAAGAATAATGCAGTAAGTTCTTTGTTAAAATCATACATATTTTCAACTTTTTTTTAGCTCATACATTCACAGTACACTAGGGGCGGAAATTTACTCTTGCTCAGGCTTTCATGACATGCAAACTTTTTTTTTTAATTTATGGAGTTAGCTGGAGTTGTCCGAACTATCATAACAATATAAACACACTCAGCTTCTTTTTTCTCACTCTCAGCTAAATAAAATAGTCTGCTCTTAACCCAAATAGAATACAGAGTTGTCCCGACCGTGAGAGGGATAAATCTCTTGGAAATTACAGAAAAATATCTAAAGTCCTGTGGGTACCTATAAAACTGATGTGCCATTTCCCTCTAATTTACAGTACCGGTTGTGTAGAAAAGCTGTGATATTTTTTTACACATCAATGACTTGTAATGAGGATGTCCTGTAGTTATCTAGAAATAAATTCAGTATAATCAAAAGACGCTGCTCAAAAAAAGGTAGATAAGCAAGAAGAGAGCGAAGAGGTGTGTGATGAGTACTATATGAAAAAATGTTATACGAAGGGGAGAACAATATACAGACAGAGACAAGAGCTCGCTTACTATTTCACCACTTATATTTCTCACTGCCCGCTGCTGACTAATATTGCAAAGCCGAGAGGGGTTTGGTACATTACTCTTTTCATAGCGTATAAAACCCTCAGTGACAGGATGCGTCAGGGTGGAAAGTGACGGGCATACTATATGTGTGAAGAATATGGAGTGAAACTGTAGGCCAACTTTTGATCATGACTGCCCAGTTGCGGTCGATGATAATTTTATGGCTTCAGGCTTCTGAGCTGGTGAAGGAATTATTTATTCTTCCCATCCGCTTGACCATTCAGAAAAATCCGATAACGTTCAAGAAGAAAAAAAAATATCTTAAATGTTTTGTATATAAACATTAATATAGTCTTTCGTTTGTGCAATTCCTTTATGCAAAGAACATGCCTGACCTTGACTATTATCATGCATTATTGTTGCGCCCATAAAAGCTTGTCAGTCTTTATTTTTCAAGCCAGCAATGCATCTCTCAATTCCAGAAATTATTCCAAAGCGAAATCTCTCCCTGTATCGCTCCACTTTTTTCTTGTCTGCAGTGGTGCACTCCTCAATTGACTGTAACTTTTCACCAGCTGCTTCTTCTCTTGCTGTAAAACATTGCTGCATCTGTATAACACAGCACACTGAGCGGCCGTGAGATAGAAAAAATGGTGGGCAATTAAGCATTTTTCTGGGTAGCAGAGAAACTGTAAGTTGAACTGAAACGTTTTACCCACTTCCGCAAATCGTGTTTATTAAAAAGATTCAGCAGTTTTTGCCTAACTTTTACCCTGGTCAGATACGAACAGAGAAGAATCATATCGGCGCACCCCGCACCTGGCGTTGCACAAGCACCTTCACGACCACAGCGGTTTATTTTTGTGGCTCCTTCACCTTTTTATAGAAAAGGGTATCTTGCCTTGCCGAGAGAATGAACATGTTGGCCAAAGCACCTCCGTTAATGACAATAATCTGCTTTCTTAGGCACGCACAAACGCAAGCACATTCGAACAGACACACACACACACACACACACACACACACACACACACACTACATTAATAGTACAGTTGAAAAACACGAATGTGATATTTCTGTTTATACATGACGAGGATCTAAATCATGTTAAACCTGTCATATCTCTTCAATGTACACAATTTCTACATGTAGGTATAACTCTTCCATCTGAACACTTTACTGGTGAGTGAATCAAGACACATATAAGGCAAATACTTCTTTAGTCGTATATTTCACTCCATAATTATCACTCAGGATTCTCGGGCCAGTTCGACTGTCAGAAAAGGTTTGTTTCCGCATCTCTCTCTTCACCCTGCAGTACAGTTGGGGACCTGAATAAGACTCAGTGGTTGCGAACTGTATCTTGAGGTAAGACTGGGACTTGGTAAAAGCTGATTGTCTGCCTTAATAACTTTAACATGAGGTCGGTAGACTTTAATCCTTAGTCTTCTAATCCCCATCACAAACATGAGGCCCCCAACCGAGAAGCCTCAGGGCTGATTCCCAGACCGACCAAGAGACTTTTGATAGCGTTCTTTACCCCTGCCTGTTGGCGCCTAGAACTGTAATAGGGATGTGAATTGTACACATGATGGTTGCATGGAGTGGTGTTTGGAATTGTTTGGGCTTTTTGCATGTCTGTTACATGTCTGGTCAGGAATGGGGATAAAGTCGGTGAAGACAGTATATTTTGCACTCGAGGTTTATTTCAGACTGTAAAAGGGGGATACCTTCCGTCCATTCGCTTTATGTTGTGCAATGTTTAGGTAGTTCTATGCTGTATGACAAGACAATTTCTTGTAGCACATGATACACTGTACTACTCTGAGCGGTAACTATATATCAGAGTGAACGCCTGGATTTCTTGTGTGTTAAAGTGCTCTAAGCGGATGTGACCCGTATGGGATTACATCTGAGGAATGACTGGGTTTATTGTTTAGAGCATATCATTTAGGGGCCAGTGACTAGCCACTTGCACTAAATATCTGGCCTCAGTCAGTAGCCCAACCCAGACCCCCTGGGCCCCTGCTGGGACAATAAAAGTTTGGATAATGGATGGATGGATGATTTGTTCCAGTCCACAAAGAACAATGCATAAGTCCCGAATTGCCGATTAAGCTCAGTGGAGACTCCGCCCAGAACAGTAGTATCTTTTACAGGTTAAGCTTCAATAAACACATGCGTAATACCGTACACACATGTATACATACACAAACACACACTTATACTCGTACAAATACAATCATAATTCATTCATACGTACATACATATAAAATACACTTACCTACATCAGGGCTCTTGACCACAAACGATCGCGAACTCATTTAATTACTTCTATTTACAGACATTTTTATTTAGTTCAGAAAAAAGCTTGCCGAAAGACAAGAATTAAATATAACCTTCATTAACCTCTGTATTACCCGGCTGCTCTTCTACGCTGAATAAACATCGTCTGGAGGCAGCATGAATACGATACTTCTCCTCAGTATTTTTTCCCGCGTTAGGATGGTGTGATATATGGCCAGAGGGCAAGAAAAAAAATGACAGATGGAGAATTAATCAACAGTATGCTCAACTGAATAGCCAAGACTCGCATTCAAGTACCATTCAAGTTTCCGTAATACTGACTACATTTTAAAATCACTCTCCACATTTATGCTCTTCATTTTACCTATCAGCCAGAATCAGTCCGAAAGCTATCACATCAAGGGCAAAAACAGCTGTGACAAGCCTTTTTCATACACACACTCCTACAAAATTCTTCCGGTCAGCTTGGTCCCCTCTCAGTTCCCTGGCCTCATTCTCATCTACAGACCGATTTCTTACCCACTTATTTGCTACATCTGTCCCTTTTTTTGAAGTACCAGTCCTCCCTCTATCTTCAGGCTCATTCAGATACACTCTTTCGCCACCATATACACACCTACACCCATTCTCTACATATTACCTGGACCATCTAAGCACACTCTTCAACTCAGGTATCTACAGCCTACCTTTTCCTGTACACCTTTCAAGCATTCCATCATTCCTTATGCTCTGTACGCTCCGCACCGCACACACATTCCTCAGTAATCCCATTTCCAGTGCTCTTATTCATGGGCATCTGTTTTCACGCCACACCAAAGCCTCATATACACGTGCATTATGTGGGACTAAAATTCCCTCATGAAAGAATAAACTACAAATATCTTCAGCTCATTTCACCATCCTGAAAATAACCTCAAGCAACAAGTACAGGCATTTCAAACACGAAAACTTAAAATAATACATATCTATCTCTCTATTTGTCAATCAGTCATTATCACTCTACCACTATCTGTCTATCTACCTATCTATCTGTCTGTCTATCTGCTATCTCTCTAGCTATCTGTCTATCTACCTATCTATCTTGCTGTGTGTCTGTGTATCTGCCTATCTCTCTAGTAATCTGTCTATCTATTTTTTCAATCAGTCAGTCAGTCAATCAGTCTGTCAGTCTGTCTCCTTTACAGTTCATGGAGCCGTAGAACACTGATTACATGCTTGGAAGTATACATAAAATTTACAATACGCAAGCAGTGATTATAAATTCCAGCTGAAGTTCACTCTGCCTGATAGAACGAAGAGTGAGGATATCAGTGATAAATACGTAATAGGAGTGAAGAGGTGAATGGCGACAGAATAAATCACTCAGGCTTCTGTGACACGTCTATCTATCTATTGACAGACGCCTTCATCCCGTCTGGTGTTAGGTGGAATAGAATACCAGAGTTATCTCGGGCATGTGAAGGTTTTGAATACCAGAGTTCTCTCGGGCATATGAAGGTTAATACTTATACTAGGCACGGTTAGGAATAATGTTTATCCTAAAATTCCACTACGTCTACTTCATATTCACTCTCCTTTCCGATGCATCTTAAAGAAAATCATTAATGGGAAGAGCAAAATACCCTGCCTCTCTTAGCTTAGAAATAATAGGCAGCGGAGGAAAGTGAGAAATGAGAGAGGTGAATTGTTAGGCAAACTCTTGTCCCCGACTGCACAATATTCGCTTAGCAACATACAAGCTTACGGTAGGCGGGCAATGGTTATAAATCCCAGCTTATATACACTACGCCTGATGGAGTGCAGAGAGAGGCGTGAGGGTGAACGACTGAGTGAGGCACAATGGGCAACACGCGTGGGTGAGTGCAATAGAGCCAGAGTGTATTTGCGTCGCTGTGAGTGACTTGGCTGAAATATGGGCACCTGGAAATGAGTGAATGGAATTTGCGAAAATGAAATATAGCCAAACAACAGTATGGGTGAATGGAAAATTGAACGAGGGAATAATATAAACGAAATTTGGGTGAAATATGAATAAATAAAGAATGGAGGAAATACGAGTGAAGCAACAACTCTAGTGTTTTATTCTGACTCCAGCGATAGGACCCTTAAATTTCCTGTGCCTCTATATTTGTTTTTATTTCTACAGAAGTACTGAACATGTGTACGTCTGTCACATTTCAGGTATCACGATGGAGAAGTAATAAGTAATGTAACCTAGATGTCATATACAGGACATTTATTACGCTACACACACACACACACACACACACACACATTTTTACAATATGACCAGCATCTCAACGTGTTATTCTGTCAATGACTGACTATGTATGTAAGTGACTAAGGGATGTTGGTCCAGGAAACGAAACCGGAACCTCTAGGTTGCAGGCTGAGTGTGCTTCCGAGTATACCACGACTATCACCACATGGTTTTGATCGGGAGATGAAATATACTGCATATTCACAATCAACTGGAAGCGTAAGCTATGTACTCAGTTCATAATTTATAAATAAGGAAACTTTGCTTTTCCAGTTCACAGAGTTACACACTTATTACCTGTTCAGGAGTGTACAGGTCCCCGGTAAAACGACTCAGGTCAGATTTTTGCGACTGAGTGACCTGTCGCTTCCCCTCAATGGCTTCACCTAAACACTCCTTTTATTTAAACCCCTAATGGGCAGCGTCCGGTGGCAGCATCTTAACCAGCTACACCACAGGCACATATTTGCTGGCTCCGTTGTTTCCAATAAACGTAATAATGGATTTGGGTTACAGGAAACTATTTTATTATGTCACTCAGTTTATATACGACTCAGAGCAGTATTACATCGAGTGAATTCTGATATGTATATGCACATGGATAAATTCAAGTCTGATGAGAAGAGTGACGCAAGCACCTAGGCTAAAGGAAAAGTGGAAACGGGTGACCTTGGATCCCCCTCTGGTGGTAGGGTTGGTAGGGGCCACTGTGACAAATTGGTGACAGTAACACACACGTCCTGGCCATGTCAGGAGTTGATGGCGATGGACGAGAGAGACTGATGTGCTCTGTCCACTTAACTTGGCCTAATATTGCTACCTCTCAATGTAGGTTGTGGTGTTAGTTCCTCATAAATGCCACGGTGGGGACATAGAGCTATTGTATTGTCTCATTCTAAGATGCAACACTAGATGAACACCAAAAATATGGTGTTAGTCACGAAGAAGTTATGAAAAATGTATAGATCTTTAGAGTAGATCTTTATGTATTCACCAGTGGTTGTTTGTTTTTGTTTGTTTGTCCACAAGATCTTTTTAAAAAATTATCGATGGATTATAATGAAATTTTGTGTATATATGGGTCATTCGCCATAGAAGAGGTGATTAAATTTTAGTGTGATTTGATTTCGAGTCCCGGCTCAGGACTGTTTCTTTTTTTTTCTTTTCTTTTTCTCCCCCCCCCCCCCGGCAGTATTTCAGAGTTACTGATAGATTTTAATGAAATTTGCTGGACATGTTGGTCATGGGACAAAGAAAGAGTTTATTAAATTTCTGTGGTGACCTGAGTTGTCTGGTATAGGCGTTGACGGAGGTAACAGGTCTTTGAGTGCGCTTAATCGAAGATAGCCAGTTTTTTTGGTCAAAGGACAGGGGTCGATGCTTGATTCCATAACTACAACAGATTTAATTTGATTTGGGCCAGTCTGTAAGGAATGAATGAGGGGCACGGGAAGATGAAAAATCCTCCCGTGAGAATAATGTGTAAAAGTCCAAGCCACTGGACAAGGTATACCCCATCAGTTTTGATCCGATTTGAACCAAACTTGGTGGATGAGTTAAGGGTCAAGTAAGGCTGAAGTAACCTGATTTTAATAATAATTGGTTTAAAGTCTAGGGCCCGTATTTTCGTCGAGTAAGGAGGCACCGTAGCATTTTTTCCTAAGTGATTTAGTTTGGGATAAGACTTGTCAATATCGTTTGTACGATATTTATGCTGAGTATGGCGCTAATGGAAGAAGTTATATAACGCAGAATAGGACAGTAAGGCGTAATAAGCAAACTAAATCACCTAGGGAAAGGTGTTAGCTTCATTAACCAACGAGAATAAAGGACAAGGTCACACAGAAAAGGTTCGGCCCCAAGACAAATTGTGGGGTGTGGATTCTTTACTTGGAGGCGTTTTGTCTGCGGCCACCCTTTGCGGGAATAGGGCGTCGGGCTATAGATAGATATAGATAGATAGATAGGATTCTTTATTTTGTGGTCTTCTCCTTGTTTACTTTATTCTTACATCCACCAGACAGCATTACAAAACTTTAGTTGGAATATTCGAACTGGTATTGTAATTTATTCCCTTCCCAGACGGCTTAAGCGATAGAGGACTCACCTAACTTGCAAAATATAGTCTGATTGCAGAAGTGTATATTCCCAAAACGCTTCAAAATGTCGGCTGCTTAAGGGTCATTTAGGTAATTGAGAGATAATTTTTCTGTATATCAGCCTTGCCTCTAAAACACGATCCTCAATATTTATGGTGTATCATATGCATAATTTCTTTAGGTAAACAGAGACAAACATTTTCCAGTGAAAGAAATGGATGTAAAAAGTTGAGGAAATAAAAAGTTTGGTAATAAAACGTGCAAAGAATGGGAAGACGAAAAATGAATCAGCGACTAATAAGACTTTATAGACGTTCTTACTTTTTATTACCCATC
Source organism: Coenobita brevimanus (assembly GCF_032717465.1). NCBI lineage: Eukaryota > Metazoa > Arthropoda > Malacostraca > Decapoda > Coenobitidae > Coenobita > Coenobita brevimanus. The sequence goes on from NC_137027.1 coordinate 35,964,116, forward strand.
TATTCTATTGCAGCAGCGCTTTTGTGAGAAGGAACATAAAGAGATGAATGCCGGGCTGAAGGGAGAGCTGAGACAAAGGAAAATATTCTCTTCAGCTTGGGCGGCACCTCGACACCTCTTCCTTACTGAATTATGAATCACCAAAACAGATATATACTTCTTTGATATCTAAGCAAACTTTGTGAATATTAAAGAGATATAAGTGGTACAGAGGAGACTTTAAAGGTGGAATATGGTCAGATTAGGAGACTTCCAATCACCTTCTCTTTAAGTTTATTTTTGTGTAAAGCACGTTAATTTCCTCTCACTTATTATTTACCGTATTAAGGGCACTATAATAAAGTCGAGACAACTCCAGGAATCAGATGCAAGTAAAGCCAGACGATTTTATTTAGCTAAGAATGAGTTACAGGAGACTGAGTGTTAATCCTGCTACCATTAACCCTCTCATACTCGGAAAAACTCTAGTTTTTCACTGCATGTAACACTAGGGCCCGTATTTTCGTCGGTCAAGGAAGCTCCCTAACACCTTTTCCTCACCGATTTGTTCTTTGATATAGCTGGTTAATATTCTTTTGCACGTTATTTACGCAGAGTGAGGCATGAGGATGTAATAAACTAAATAAATCGCTTAGGAAAAGGTGTTAGGGAGCTTCCATAATCTACGAGAATACGGGCCCAAATTTCATTCAGCTGAAAGTCAACCTGAGAGTGTTAATACTGCTACCATTAACCCTCACCTGCTCGGGACAACTCTGGTACTTTGTTGCAGCTAAAGACGGACGATTTCTTTAAGCTAAGGATGAGTCGCAAGAGTTAAGAATGTTAATATTAGCTTCAATTACCCTCTCATGGTGGGGACAGCTCTCGTGCAACTGACGCCAGACGATTTTGTTCAGCTGAGAGTGAGTCATAGAAGCATGGAGGCAAAGGGAGCTTGTGTAGGAGTAACTGGAGATGCATGTTATTAAAGCTTAAGGAGCAAAATAAATCGCAGCGGAAGAGCTGCTACGAAGCCTCCTAAATTGACGAGAAAATGGGTCAAACTATCAAGTGAAGGTGTCCACGGAGTCTAGCTCTGAGTCGCCCCGGAAGGCCAAAGGAAAAACTGCAGATCTTTAGTCATATTATAGTGCCTTTCCTTTGGCCTTCAGGCACGATTCAGCATTACACTCCATGGACGCCTTCACTGGATCAGTATTAAAAATTTCAGCAAAAAATGATGACAACAAGCAAGACTTTGACAATACTAGAGACTTCCCCAAAAAATAATAGCAGCAAGCAAGACTTTGACAGGATTAGAAACTTCCACAAAAAATTATGGTTGCAAGAAGCATTTTATCAGTATTAAAAATTTCGACAAATATTAATTGCAAGTAGCATTTTGACTGATATTAGAATTAAAAAAAAAAAAAGTATCGTAGAAAGCAACAATTTAGTATTAAAAATTTCCACAAAGAATGATGGTAACAAGTAAGAATTTGACAATAATGGAAACTTCACAAAAAATTATGGTACCGAGTAACATCCAAACCATTTTTTAAAAACTTTCATGAAAAGTGATGGTAACCAGTTAGAATTTGATCAATATTCAAAATTACAACAAAAAATGTTAGTACAGTATCAAGTAGCTTTTGATCAGTTATAGATTTAAAAAAAAAAAAATGGGGGTAGATAGTAATAAAATGGTCAATAATAAAAATTTAAAAAAATGATGGCAGCAAGTAATATTTTGACAATGTTACAAATTCCAACGAAAGATGTTGGTACTAAGTAACATTCAGATCATTTAAAGAAATTTCCAAAGAAAATGATGGTAGTATGGAGTATATGAAATTTCCACAGAAAATCGTGGTAGTATGGAATATCAAAAAAAAAACTTTTTTATTTCCAAAAAAAATATGGTAACATGTAGCGTCCAAATTATTCTGAGAAATTTCCACAAAAAATTATGATACTATGTTATAATATTTATTTTCAAGGTACTTCAAGTGAATCTTGTAAATGTACTAAGTGAATAGGCAATAAGCATCAGTGTTTGGTCGCGGTAAATATTGCAAAACTGGGCAAGCAGTGAGGTCTTTGTTAAAATTATTCTTGCTGCCATTAAAGGTTTTCTTCCATATGTAAAAAGGTTCTCGGACTGAAGGGATTAATGAAGGCTGTATCCAAAACCTGCAGTTTGAAAAATCTCTCCCGTGCTGATATAAATGGTTGATGATAACGAGAACGGTTTAAAAAAAGACGGCACTATATTATTATACCTTGGAATTCAGGGGGATGTGTAACGACGTGCTTGTGTTGAGGCTGCGATTGTCAGGGGTATGTTTAAACCTGAAATCGAGAAGTGGGATGCAAACTTCAAAACTTTAATGTTTTTTCTAAGCATTTGACGATGATGAAACGTATATGGCCTTCCTGTATGATTGCTGGCTGTAATGTGTAGTATGGGATGCAGGTTGACCATATGCAATAACCACAGGCGTTCCCTAAGTGACCGTCGAAAGTTAAGGATTTGCACTTCACTTTATTTAAGGTTTCAGCATAAGGGGCCTCAAACTGTACTGTGTGGCATATGACAACGTACATTATGACAACACGATATGCAAGGGTTAGGGATGGTGACTGACAACAAGAAGCACAGAATATGAAGAGGTGAGGTGAAGAGGGAACTAGGAAGAGGGTTTTCAGGTCGACATCTCAAGGCAGAACAATGTTTCCTATACTCAGAGAACCATAGTTTCTGCACACCCTCTAATCCTACTGCCCCTTGGAGGCAGTAATGACCTAGGTTTCATTCCCATGCTCTGTTGTTTAGTGTTAAGGTAATAGTTCGATGTTTTTCAAGGCTGCATGAGTATTACGGCTCACAATGATGAAGATGAATCTTAGGATGAATACCATCATCCACCCACTAGATGTAGTGCGCATACTTCTTCCTTCACATTTATCAAAGACACAGTCTTTGTGTCCGCCCTTTTCTCATTCTATTTCTTTCTTTCTCTCCCGTCACTTTATATTACTTTTTTTTTCTTTCACTTCAGGCGACCCTACATTGAGTGACAACACCAAAGTGGTTTCCTGTTACTCAGGACACCATTAACAATGCTGGGTGATAACGATATAACCAAATAATGGGGGTGACGTGGAACCTGTTTTGGCACAGCTGCTTAATGGGTGGAACGACGCATATGTGCATCCATCAAGGAACCAAACCTCCACACTTTTCTCCTCGCCCCTCTGTTGGGGGGCCCCATCAACCGCAAGGAAACGTCAGTTCACTGCATGGGACACCCCTGCAGGGGTTGCTGCTTTCCTGCGATTGACGAATCTGCCAGGGTAGACCGACGGGACTGACAAATAACAACAATACCAATAACTACAACCTATGAACTACAAGATGGTAATTAAGGCAGATAATCAGTAGTAGTAGTAGTTGTTGTTCCCTAGCATGTCTGGCCGAACAGCCCCGAGTCCCAGTCTTTTTCCAGACTACGACTCTCAGCTCATCATGATGATACTGTAACCCGTTTAGTCCAGAAACCTTCTAACAGGGTTTTATTTTGCATGTAACCCTGGCTTCAAATTCTCTCCAGACAGGTTACGTGAGTGAGAGAAAGCTGTGGCCCAGAAGCGTACTACCTGAAGAGGGTGACCGAACTCGCACAGGAGGCGCAGAATATACTCGCATGCCACCGTCTTCTTCAACACGATGGAGTCTTCTGAATTTAATTTCAAATCAGACGGCTTCCTTCAAGTTAGGAAGGACATTTAATAGTGATTGGGTTGAGGAAAGGCCTCCAATAGTGAACGAGTTAATGGGTCCATGTACGTTATAACAAATCCTTCCAGTTCTGAATGGCTCTCCAAAACTTAACAAAACAATTTGGAAAGAAAAAATAATGTAAAAGGCGTTCTCTAGTTAAGGGGTTGACCGAGTTTATCATCTCAGTCACATGACGTCTTTTTTTGTATATATGAAATCTCCAAACGATTATAATTAGCCTGCAAATGCCTTTGGGTAAATGGGTTAAAGATACCTGTGTAATGTCTATAAATCTGAAGGTTAATTCGTAGTTGAGTAGTCATATTGGTACAGCTCGACCAGAAGAGAGGTTTCCCACGGAAGGGTAAACCTCATCTCTATGTGTTAGGAAAGGGGATAGATCAGAGCCACGAGTGCCATTATTCAGAGGTGTCAGAAAGTATGCAGACGTGTGAGGTTGTGTGAGGCACCGGCACCTTCATAACCGTTCTTCTGGATGAAATTATCGGGTGACTTAAGAATGCTACCATATAAACATAATATTGCTGGATATATAAAACTTCACATTTTTTTTCGGTACTGCCTTGATACTTGATTGATGCGGTTTTACGCCATGCACTCCGCTCTTTGAGACCTAAGGCGCTGCTCACATTCAGAGATCCGTTGGAGCGTGTAGTAGTTTTGAGATCTGATGCCCTTCCTGCTTTCAGCCAGTTGCCCTTTGGGTGGGAATCTAATGCACAGTCCTTCCGTCGATAGTGTGCGTTTTATCCCAAAAATGGAGGGAAACAAAACACTAGGCTAAGACACGCAACCTTAGCATTATTGTACAGTTTTCTCAATCATAGTTGGTCACAGGTCTTAAATGTGTCGTCATTGAAACCCGTGTTGCCTTGGTTAGCACATCCAGTTAGCACACGGCCAGAATTAAGAACTAGACTCTTTTTTTTTTGTTTTTTGTTTTTTTCGTAATCTCCGTCCATCCAGAAGTACAGCTGAGGTCCCTCATATAGAGCAATTACTGTGGCTTAGCGAAAATTGAGTGTCGTAATAACCTTCGTGTAGTCGATAGGCATTTTGGGTCTCCATTTGCTGTGAGAGAGTGAACTTCCCCTCACTTGTCAGATGCGGTTAATCATGCCTCATCGGTGTCGCCTGGTGGTGCGTGTGAGGAGCCTGTAAGTGACAGCTTCATTTACACACCTAAGTGCTACGTCTTCCCCACAGCCAAGGACACACACGCGCGCGCGCACACACACACACACACACACACACACACACACACACACACACACAGATCTGTACGCCCACTTGTCTCCGCTCCCACACACACACCACCATAGGAGTATACATCCTCACAAAGCTACGCAAAAAAGGAAGCATAATCTCATACATTATCAGTGTTCTCTCATCCATCCTTTATCGTCCCACCAGGAGCATACGACCAAGGATAAGCCAGGCAGTCTAGGTATTTTTGACGTGACTGCCCAATCTCTAGCTTCTGAGAGGCACTGTGACCGAAAATAAAATTCAATCATCTTTCATTACTTAAGGTCATATTCAAGGTGGCATGGACGGCTTCGTTGCATTATTTCCATAGCGATTTATTTGGCATACTGCACATGTAAATTGGCGTCTCAGTTATTCATATCGTTTTAATCGACATAGCTTGCAACAGTAAAATACAAGAGGCTATTAGCGGTAGATCATGGCAACCATCATCCACTCACTTGATGTAGTACTGCCTATTTCTTCCTTAATTTTTATCATTTTATTTCAGTGTCAGCCCTCCTGTCTTTCTATGCCTCCCTTTCCTTCCTGTCACTTTTTATTACTCCTCTTTCCACTTCAGGTAGCTCTACACTGAATGACAAGTCTAATGTTTCCTGTAACCCAAGAAACCATTAACACCCCTGGGTGGTAACCATATAACCAGATCAAGGGAAGAAGTGGAACCTACTACGGTGCCCCTGTTAACTGGGTGGTGAGACGCAAATGCAGCATCCGCCCAGGAGTCAAACCTAGACACTTTTCCCCGCCCCTCATTGTTGCCACCTGCTAGGGTACATCGGCTCACCTCAAGGGAATGCCCTGCAGGGGTGATTGCTTACCTGTGGTTGATGGGTCTGCTTGACCAGGCAGACTGAGGGTGATCAACAACAAAAATAATAAGCCACTGAGTACAAGTTTCGGAATATATCGTTAAAGAAAGGTGTACTGAAATCATCATACACACTTAAAGTATTACCTCTATACTCTTACGAGTCCCTGGTGTCAGCGATAAGAACGTTCATTTGTTAATAATATGGATACAACACATAAAAGATTAGGCTTCCTGGGGCTAGTTACGATTATATACACCCTTATATACGGTACTTCTCACGAAAAGAGAGAGAGAGGAAAAAAACACACACACACTTGAAGATTTATACCATGTAATGTGTAATACTGGGTTCATTTTTGGTAGGGATGGAAGGAATATTTTAATGAAGAAACAGTGGCGGTAGTGGTGATGGTCATGGTAGTGGATGATGAGAGTGGTGGTGGTGGTGATGATGGTAGTGGAAGGTAAGAGTGGTGGTGGTGGTGACGGTAGTGGATGATGAGAGTGGTGGTGGTGGTGGTGATGATGGTAGTGAAAGGTAAGAGTGGTGGTGGTGGTGGTGATGATGGTAGTGGATGATGAGAGTGGTGGTGGTGGTGACGGTAGTGGATGATGAGAGTGGTGGTGGTGGTGATGGTAGTGGAAGATGAGAGTGGTGGTGGTGGTGATGGTAGTGGAAGATGAGAGTGGTGGTGGTGGTGATGGTAGTGGATGGTGGGAGTGGTGGTGGTGATGGTTTGTTCACTGCAGAAGTTGTTGTGGTGAGATGGAAACTCTATTCACCGCCTTCAAGACAGGAGGGTTTGATCACCAAGAAATCGTCTCGCGGAAGCAAGAATAAAACCGAATTGGCAAGTTATAGACCTGAGATCAAAACACGAGAGAGAGAGAGAGAGAGAGAGTTACATATCGATAAATTTACAGCCCACACAGCCATTACGATCCTCTTTATCTCGAATTACGAAGATTGAATGATAAAAAGAGTCACTGATAAGAAGATCCGTCAAATGTTAAGTATTATCAGCAGGAATGGTAATAGTTGAGATAGGAAGGGAAAGAGCCAGGAAGCTTCTATGTAATGCTAAAGGGTGGAAGCTTGCATTATTGAGGAGGGGTGAGTGAGTGCCAGGGTGAGAGAATGTTAAGGTGAGAGAGTGGCAGGGTGAGTGAGTGGCAGGGTGAGAGCGTGGCAGGGTGAGAGAGTGGCAGGGTGAGAGAGTGGCAGGGTGAGTGAGTACCAGGGTGAGAGTGGCAGGGTGAGAGGGTGGCAGGGTGAGTGAGTGGCAGGGTGAGAGAGTGGCAGGGTGAGAGATGTTGTGTGGAATTTATAAACTCTTCTCACCCCCATGTCCTTGTTATTATATCACTCTTGCTACATTCACATGATTTGATTCAGCTTAAGAGACAATTTTTAACTTATGGGCTACATAAATTTTTTATTAATCCCTCATTAAGAAAAGCCTTTATCCAAGTTGAGCAGCATCGTCTCTAAATTTACGAGAATCAATAAACAGGTCATGGAATTGAAGGGGTTATGCTGTGTAAAAAAAAAAGTGCTTGTGTGTACGCCTGCCTTCACTTATATACGGCTATAAAACAGTTCACAATCATACTACAATAAATAACCTGAATAGGGGAGTCGTTGGTGCAGTGATAGCATATCCCGCTCGCAACTGAATGGCCCCGATTTCAATTTTCATGCCGGTCAGACTGTTGGACAAAGTATGGTTCCGTCCTCTCCTTCTTCACCTACAGGACTATGATGGGACCTGGACTGAAATTCGAGGACTGTGTGTTATATTACTGGTAAGCTTTGGACTTCGAAAAAAAAAAAAAAATTGTCTCCATTATTCGATACACATTTTTAATCCAAAGCTTTCTCTTACACCCATTACTTGTAAAAAATAAATCTTGGAAGGTAAATTTGCCTCCACTCCTACAGCGAAAAAACCACGAAACAGAATGGCTTATATTTGATAATTATGCAGACTTGTTTATCATAAAACCTACTAATATCCTTCCTTAATACAAACCAGGGTGTTAGAGCGGGGTGAGAGGCAAGGTGATGGGCAGGGTGGGAGGAAGCAATATCATGGTTAATGTGAGCCCTATATGAGGGGTTAGTGAGGTATCATATGAGAGAGGGGTGATGAGAGAAATGATGAAGGATTAGAAGCCAAAGGGAAGGCAAGATTAAGGAGGATAAGACTGAACTGGAGGAAATATGTACGGAGAAGCAGATGACATAGCTCTGACGCATTCACTTGATATTCAGTGTTGTGACTGGCGTGTGTATGTGAAAGGCATATTAAAAGAAAAGTAAAAATATGTAGAGACGGTTATCACAGACGCGGCCAAGGTTCCCAGGTCCTGAATGATGTATGAATGATTATTATTGGGTATGCTGTTGATGTTCCACCTTTGCACCTGTTGTTTCCCATTCTCTGAAACCTACCTCACTTCATCATTTCGTGGGTACCTAATGATGATGATGACGATGATGATAATAATGATGGACTGGGTGATAATGGATGATGATTGATGACTGACGATTGATTATTGATGACTAACGATAACTATGATGACGATGATGATCACTGATGATGATGATGATGATGATGAATTGGGCGACGATAATGATGATGATTATGATGATCTTGAACCTGCAATACCTCATACCCATTAATCTGGCCAGGCATATATGACAACACTGTTCCCGCCGAGATTCTGATTGGCTGGAGGTGTTTGTTCGATTTCGTTGTTGCTTAAACCGATACTAGTCACCCCTTCGTCAATCATCAGGCTGCCTTTCCTACGACTGACACACACCCTCACTTATCCCTCCATCTCATCCTCGGTCTCCCCCTTCTCTTCGGCCCTTCCATCTCTCTCTCTCTCTCTCTCTCTCTTGAAAGCCAACGAGAATCCGGCTCGTAAAGTGGGAAAAACACGAGAGAGAGCCTTCAAGTGAGAAAGAAGTTGAGCAAGCGAGTGAATGGGAGCGAGAGTCTAAAATTATGGGACTGTTGGAGGTTATGAAGGAGAAGGAGGGGGAGACTGAGAGGTGGTGTGAGAACGGAGTGAGGAGTGGAATGAAAAACTAATTGAATCAAAGTGAGAGGTAAAGTGATATTGAGAGAGAGAGAGAAAGAAAGAGTGAGAGAGAGAGAGAGAGAGAGAGAGAGAGAGAGAGCACGGCCAAAACTAGAGCTAATATTAGTAAGATATTTGACCAAATTATCTGCTTTTGGCTTTTCTTTTTGGGTCCAACTCTAGGCATAGGCATATCAACCCGTTCCCTGAGCCCTAGCAGTGCTCCTACTTTTACCTTCACATATCACTATTTCGGCGCTAATTATCCACCATCCATATAAAATACATGTTAAGGATGTCTTACTCAGGACTGGTTTATTGATACTTGCGGGGGTGTTTTTACGTTAAGAAGCGGGTCTTATGTAAAGTCTGCTATAGCGAAATTCCACATCTTTAATCTGCTCCCTGTTCCAGTCGGAATTAGAACCTGGATTCATTGGAACTGCAGGCCACCTCTCCACGGATTCGTTGTCGTAAAATTTGGTTAATGTCCTGTATACGAGTCAATAGTTCACTAGGTCTCCCAGACACTTCTGGAGAGAGGCACTGCTTTCGCCATGAAATATAGAGCTGAAGACAAAAATATCGATCTAGTTCTCTGCGATAAATCATCCTACAGTGAACATTGAGTTTCGAATCTCTATGAGGCAATGTTGGGAACCAACAAGTAAGTGAATGAGAAAGAGTGATGAATGAGCGAGAGAATCATTGTATGAGTGACAGTGTGAGTGAGTGTGAGGGTGAGTGAATGGGAGAGTGATTGAGTGAGTGTGGATGAATCAGAATGAGTATAAGTTTGGCGCTGAGTAAGTCTGAGTGTGAGAGCAATGGGAATGAGTAACAGTAATGGTGAGTCTTAGTGTTGGAGTAACGGTGTTAGAAAGGAAGAGTGACTAAAAATTAAGAGAAAAAGGGAACGGCTAAATGTGACAGTGTAACAGTGAGTAAGGCTGTTCATTGTTTGCATGAATGAAAGCGAGTGAATCTGAGTATAAGACTGAAACTTAAATTGCGTGGAAATGTGAGAGAGAGAGAGAGAGAGAGAGAGAGAGAGAGAGAGAGAGAGAGAGAGAGAGAGAGAGAGAGAGACCCTAAGACACAAAGGCACAAAAGAGTAACCCAAGAAATGTCGAAGGATTAAGGCGAAGACAAAGGTACTTAGGATCATACTTAGGATTCTCTCTCTCTCTCTCTCTCTCTCTCTCTCTCTCTCTCTCTCTCTCTCTCCACTTACGTCCTCTAACACCTCTTTGTCTCACTGGCTTTGTCGCCTTTTTTTTTTTTCTACACGTATCACCCTCCTCGCGCTCACCATTACCATGGGAAGGTCGTGGGAGGGAAGGAGGAGTGAAAGAAGAAGGAAGAGAACCACTCACTACACCACACTATACTGCACACACACACACACACACACACACACACACACACACACACACACACAGGTTAGGAGTGTGTAAAATGATCGCTATAGTGTAATATAAAACACCTGAAATACTTTGATACTCTCAGATGTAATTCCCTATGTTCTATATACAGTTGAGTTCAGAAATTCCTGGTACAGAGGCTTGAACTAAAAACCATTGTAGTTACGAAGGGAAATGCTTAATTAACACTGAACTTTGGCCACTGTTAACTCCATCATTCAGGAAACGTGATTTACTGATTTATACATACTGCCTCCAGACGATTTTCCTTTCACTTAAGGTGGGAGCTGTGGCACTGAAGGAGTTGCTGAAGGTTCTATATAACCCCTTCAGGTTGGGAAGCCTATCTAAAGGTTACCAATTTCCTCTGGGGATAGAAAGAATAAAATAAATATAGAGGTCATCAGATTCAAGGAGTTAAGAGTTTGGTACAAGTATTTATTTCGATATACTGTGATTTACAAAATTTCACTGTTTTTGCCATATGCTGCTAAATATTCCTACCATTGCTTTACCCTGCACTTACAGACAAAGGTTCCCCAAGAATTACCTCTTCACTAGAAAATCTGACAGTAATAGTAAAATATCAATGATTAATGCATTTAAACACTGTGTATTCAATAACCAGGTACACTTAATATTGCCAGGCCCTGTCTCTTTCTTCTTTCTCTCCTGACAAAAAGCTAATGCACCGTCTTAGCACGACTGGGAGGGTCACTGTGAACTGTTTATTCTTTGTCAATGGCCCTGGATCATATTCTCTTTGGTTAAGGAAGCTCCCTGGCACCGCTTCCCCACCAGTATATTTTTGGATATTTAACTTTATTATTATTTTGTATTCTTTTTCTATAATTGATGTTAAAATTTCAAAATATAAATAGCATAAGAGATAATATCAATGTGTAATATTCAAGATGAATCGCTTAAAACGATGTGCAAGGCGTTCAAGCCGACTTTATGGCAGCTTATGTCTCTCTGGGGTATGCAATGGTGGAACACTTAGCACGTCCAGCTCAAAAGTTAAAGAAGAAAAGCTTGAGTCTTGGGCATGTATTCTCGTCAGTTATGAAAGCTCCCTAACACATTACCTAAGCGACTTTATATACTTACTACATTTTACTCTCCTTCTCCATGTTACAAAAATCATTCTAATATCTCCATACTCTGCATATATAAGGTACAAAAAGATATCAACCACCCATATCCAAAAATAAATTGCTATGGAAGAGGTGTTAGGGAGCTTCCTTACCCAACGGGAATACGGTCCTTGCCCTGATCAAAATGGGGAAATCATCCAGTCTTTTATTTATCGATGGAGCACTGGGGTCCGGGGCTAAGCTGTTTAGTCCAGACATTTACAAAGTGACACGTTTTTCATCCTGAGCAATGTACCCCAAGCATCATTTGAATGTTTTTCGTTGTGAGCCATATCCGTTTGAAGCGTCTTAACCCATTAGACCACGAGGCGTCCGTTTAGCTACATGGGTACTACCAGCTTAATAAAAGATTTCCTGAGCTAGAAGAATCCAAAATGCCTGTCACTTAGTCACCTGAAGAACAATAACAGGTTAATGGATGGTGTTTGCCCATACATACCGCAAATCCCTGGTCACTCAGCTGTATGTGAATAAGCTGACAACTGAGGGTCGTGATCTGGGGCAGGACAGACTCAGTTAGACCAGATTTTCTTCCTTAATGACCCACATGCAGTCAATAACTACTCTTCTAAATCTTCCTCTTCTTATTATTATTATTATTCTTTCTCTTCTTACTCCTCCTCCTGCTCCTCCTCCTCCTCCTCCTCCTCCTCCTCCTCTTCTTCTTCTCCTTCTTCTTCTTCTTCTTCTTTATCTGTGTGTCAGAGCTGCCAGTGGCCCACCATCACGCCAGTACGTGTTCTCATATTTAGTGAAGATAATTATTACTGGATGACGCGTGACAACCAAGACATCACACTGGCTTATACCTGACCCCTTTCTTTTGTGTTAACACCAGGTATCACCCTCACTAGGACTATAGAGGGAGGGCTTCACGTGGTGGCACTGATGTAAAGGGCCTTATACCCAGTTATACAAACGTCCCTCAACTCCCTCCCTTTTCCCAGTAAGGAGGATGGTAAATGCAGGAGTAGAGCAAATTCAGTCTGTACTCCACTGGGTTCTCGTCCTGATGAGTGTACAGATACAAAGATAATGAAAGCTAATAAAGAGAGGGAGATGAACTCTGTGAAAAATATGTCGGTAAGGAGAATTTTGGATGGGTGTGGCTTTAGTATTCTCATTTTACTCTAACTTGAACTAAAATTGCCCTCTCTTCATCTTGAATCCTGAGCTGCAACAATAGAGTATCGGTAGGATATGTTGCTAGTCATGAAGAAGTGCTGTGGAAAGGGTGCTGAGCCGCAGAACCGTCTTTTACTGCAAATGAGCCAAGTGAAATAAGCTTCGAAAGGACGAAAATCTGGGCCAGGTTAAGGTGATAAAGGTAGAGTGACGTGGATAAAAGCTGTGACTGTGTATGTCTACTTCATTATCATCCAGTTCTATATCAACCTGTCTGGTAGTTGGGGGTTCTAACTAGGCGACTTAGTGCAGACTATTCAGGCTGTAATGACATTTCCTTAACTTGGCCTAAAACTGCCGTCTCCCCATCTCGATTCCCGAATTGTAACGAGGGATTAAGGCTCGAACATGGTGGTAGTCCCAAAGAATTGTCATGGAAAGTATGTAGAGCCATAGCATTGTCTTATTCTTCCACTGAACTATATTTATTAGGCTGCAAAAGGATTTAAATTTGGGCCAAGTTAAGGTAAAAATATTATAGTTGCTCACCCTCAAGTAACGCTATATAAGCAATAGACCTCAAACATCCTTTAGATATATACCCTTAATGACTGCATCAGGTTGGAGCGTCTGAGCCCCCTAAACCAGTAAGCGTCCATTCGGTTATATTTACTGTACAACCCACGACAGTGAAGTTAGTAGTGGGCTGAAAAGACACCATTCGATTTGTCACTCAATATAGTCACCTGATAACAGCACTACATCAAGTGAGTGAATGGTGTGTCCACACACCTATGGTATATACGTGTAAAATATTGTAGGTGAACGAAGCGAGTGGAAAAATTATTGCGCAAAATATACAGTACGATAAATAATTTGGACAAAATTTATGACTGCTTAATATGATAAGTATGGAAAGATCAGTGTCAGATTACCAGGTGAATGATAAGCAAAGTAGTTTCAGGAGTGGTAGGGGAGGTGTGGATCCGGTGTTATAAGTCAGCGAACACATCATGGAGAAAGACTGCAAGATGTTTAGGCATTTATGGATAGGCAATGATAAATATATATTACAGTAAACCAGGAGAGAATGTGGATGATGTTGGAAAAATTATATATGAGAGTGAACAAGAAGAGAATATGGATGATGAAACTAAATTGTGTTGTGAAAGGATAACTTCTGAATGGTGCCAAGGGAGATGACAGTGAATTTTATGTAGGTGTGCATGGGTATTTTAGTGGCTGGTTTAACATCAGTTGAGGCGATATCAGTTACTTCGAGATGTAAGCAAGAGATGTAAAGATAGAGGTGAAACTGTTAATGAATGGTAATATTTCAGATGTGATGTATGCAGATGGTGCTGTGTTATATCCTAAATAGATCTTTGTAGACTGACTGAAAGCTTTGTGAACGTCTTCGAGCAGCAAGGTCAACTTAGGAGAACGCTCTGCTAGGAAATGGCCAAGTACTATTCTTTCGCCAGATAAATATATTTCTCGCTGCTCCCAGGTATGTGTATGCTGCTTAGGAATGATCGCTCATGGTGGTGGCCCTCAGAAGTTCGTCCACATTTTTGCACGCTTTCCTGCTCTCGAATTTACGAAATTTTAATTGAATTTACCTTAATTAAAACCTACGTGAGAGGGAAGGCTCGCTTTAAAAATCACCTACCTTTCCAGGCTCTTGTGAAGCTTGACTACAATCGAAAATCAAAGGTGACACGAAGTAAGGGGTAGTTTTACACTCCTTTCCCTGGGTCCTCGCAGTCCCCCGCCCTGTCACACACCTGCACATCTCACCAGTTCAGCGTTAATACCTACCGTCCATACTCTATACATGCCAGGGCTGGTTGATATAAGACTGGCTTGATGGTATTATCGCCAGTGTTTTTATAACGTCGGTGCATCGTTTGGAAGCCCAGTAAGGTGTGTTTTAATGAAGTTCAAATCATCAAACTGTATCCTGCCTCTGAATGGAATCAACCTGACGTCCTTTCACGCCTCAGACCACTTCTTTAACCACTTCATCACCACCTCATCTGAACAGAAGGATGGGAGGGTTGGTGTGTCGTGGAAAGAAAAGGCGCTACTGAATATTGAGTCAGGCAATAGATAGATACATACGGTAGATGGATAGATAGATATCACACACACACACACACACACACACACACACACACACACACACACACACACACACACACACACACACACACACACACACACATAAACTATGGTGGGGAAGGAAAGTTGAGACGTGAGAATGAGGGTAAGAGGTGGAAAAATGAAGCGAAGAAGTGAGATATGTGGCCAGGAAGTTTAAGTGCTGGGAGAGAAAGAGAAGAGGCGAAAGAATGAACACACACACACACACACACACACACGCACACACACAGATTAAACCTTTTTTTGGGAGGTAATAAGAGAGAGTAAAAGAGGAAAGAATTTGCATCATTAATTTCTACATCCACTGAGTTTCAAGAAATATGGTACAGTACTAAGAGTTATGATGAATCCTATTTTTTATACTTTATCGGAATAATTATCATCTTTCCTCCTAATCTCCCTCAATATCTTCTCCATTCTTCTACTCTTGCTCCACCTCCTCCTCCTCCTCCTCCTCCTCCTCCTCCTCCTCCTCCTCCTCCTCTTCTTCCTCCTCCTCCATTTCTTCTCCATCTCCTCTTTATTTCCCTTTCTCCTCTTCTCCTTCCTCTATTATGTTTCTTACCTATTCTTACCCTCTTCTTCATTTCCTTCTTCCTCGTCTCTCCCACCTCCTCATCGTGCCATTTCCCTTGTCCTCATTCTTCAGCTCATTTGCGCCTCCTCGTCCTCGTCCTCCTCCTCCTCCTCTCCTTCTTCTTCTTCTTCTTCTACTTCTCACGATCTTCGTTTTTTCCCTTTCCACTTCACCTACTCTTCCTCTTCCTCCTACTGTCTTCTTCCACTTCCTCCTCCTCTCATATTCCTTTCTTCACCTCCTATTCTCTCTTCATTTACCATTAGGTGTGAGAGCAAAATTGCTTTGACGTGTATGTAGAAAATGTTTGCAGCAATGGTAGTGTTGGTAGTGTTGGCAGGAGTTGGCAGTGCTGGCAGGGGTTGGTAGACTTGGCAGTGACTGGTGGTGCAGGTAATATCGGTGGTATTGGCAGGGGATGGTACTGTATAGTTCAGTGTGTTGGCAATCTTGGTAGTACTGACGATGTTGATAGTGCTGGCAGTTTAGCTGAGGCTGGTACTGTTGAAAGTTTTGGTAGAGTCAGACGTGTTGGTAATGTAGTCAGTGTTGGTAGTACTAGTTGGCAGTAAAGTTGGGTTAGCAGTGAGGGCAGCGTTGGCAGTGGTTGTAATGTTGGCAATGTTGGTGCTATTGATAGTGTTGTCTGTTAACAGTGTTCACAAGGATGGTAGATTTGGTGGTCTTAGTAGTATTGGTAGTGTTAGTAGCATTGGTAGTGTTAGTAGCATTGGTAGTGCTGGCAGTATTGGTAATCTTGGTACTATTGGTAGTTCTGGTAGCATTGATAGTGTTAGCAAAGAAAACAATGAACTTTTCACTATGATGACCTCATTTCTTTTTTTTTTTTTTTACCAATCCCAGGAAAAGATATTCAGCTCAGCAGCGATTTTTCAAACTGGCGAGGTTAGGTAAAATCTTCATTAACACAGTCATTAAGGTGAATTTCTCCTTACCTGAATGAGTCAACCTTGAATCGTGTCAGCAAGATAATAATGCAAAATATAAAAGCCATCAGTTCAGGGAAGAGATGATGATGATGATGATGATGATGATTTTGGTTGTGATGGTGGAGGTAGTGGTGGTGGTGATGGTGGTGGTGGTTGTAATGGTTGTAGTGGTGGTGGCGGTAGTGGTGGTAGTGTGGCGATGTTGATGATGAAGTTGTTGATGATGATGTTCGTGGTGGTGCTGAGAATGATATGAAGATTTGGGTTTATGGATACCAAAAGCATGCAAGTTATTAAAACAAGCAAACAATTTTACAGTCACATCTTCCTGACAGAACAACCCTCAATATTCAATGTTTAATTTATGCTCCCTCCCCCCCCCCTTCTTTTTTTTTTGGCTGGGTGAACAGGTAAAGGTAGGAACAGACACCATTAGAGTCTTAGTTGCAGTGCTTCTTTCCGAAATATAGGCCTTTGAACCTGTGGGGGTATATTTGCCAACTATCCTAGAATACAAACGACCAGTGCAACATCGAGATTACCACAGTTACCTTCCCTGTGTGTTACTCTAGGTATTCATTTTACTTACCAGCCTATAAAAGGATGGGTACCTCAGTAGAGTGCCAACAGTTGTCTGCGTACGGATTCGAACCCTGGAGCTATTGGACTGGGAATTTCGTAGTAACCAGTAGCCACCTAACCTCTGGACTACCGCGGCGGAGCGTGAACAGGGTCAAGGAGGAAACAAACTTTATCCAAGAGATGGGCCGGCCAAAGAATCGAGCGTGGGTTCTTCCACTTGCACGGTGGACGTTCAAACCACTACATCACTGGCAATCCCATGAAGGATATGATGGTGGTGGTGGTGGTGGTGATGGTGATGGCGATGGTGATGGTGATGGTGATAGTGACGGAGGCGACGCCAGAAAGTGGTGCACTAAGTGGGTGTTGATATGTATGGGGCAGTATCTCCTCATACTGTGTGTGTGTGTGTGTGTGTGTGTGTGTGTGTGTGTGTGTGTGAAGAGAAGAAAGGGAACGGGAAGAAGAGAAAAGAGAAGAGAATGTAGAGAGGAGAGGAGGGACGAGAAGAGAAGAGAAAGACGAAAGAAAGAGATGAGAAAAGAAGAAAAGAGAAGAGGAGACAAGGGACGAGAAGATAAGAGAAGACACGAGAAAGGAAGATACAGACAGACAGACAGAGACCGAGAGATTGTATCCTTTCCATGGGACTCTACATCAATAATTCCACTCGACCCATCCTCATCAAAGGGACTAACACAACCCTCAGAGGTGTTGAGACAGGCAAGATCGACACTGGCAAAACACACACTGCCAGCATCAAACAGGACCGTGTTCTCGATGGCCTTGGAGGTTTCGTAAGACGTGTTCCTTTGCGATTTGTTTGCTGCTGCACTGTTATTTTTTATACCTCCTCATGATCGGAAGAGCTCTGGTAGTGTGCACGTATTTTATCAGACGCTAAACGATTTTAATACTGGAAGTGTTAATATTGTCACCATCAAACCTCTCATCATCGGGACAGTTCTAGTATTTTTATTCTAGCTAATGTCAGACAATTTCATTCAGACGCAAGTGAGTCACAGGAACATAAGTTTTACGAGGCGCGTAAGGTAATTTTGTAGCCACCTCCTTCATCTCCTGACGATTTCATGCAACTGAGGTAGATTATTAGCAAATTTGTCGAAATAAATTAGTCTATTTCTTTACCGTCAGACGTTTTTATCTCGCAAGGGGTGGCACAAACAAATCGCCTCCATGTCACCACGTCCCCCGCCAACAGGCTGCCCTCTCTCCAGCCCCACATTCCCCCTGTCTCATATACCTCCTCACTCCATCCCTACAAATTATATATAGGTGGACTAAATCTACCATACTAACCCTTTCAGTGCAATGATACGATAAATTGGCTGTTACCAGAAGACTTTATTTAACATACGAGAGTTTGTGGAGGTAAAAGGGATAATTCGAAAACTCTGTCCTAAAATACGTGAAACTGAGAACGACAAGATTTAGATAATATGATGTTCTCTGGCTGCAGGGTTCAATATGTGGCATGAAGGGGACGTTGCAGCAATTTCGTAGAGAGAGAGAGGGAGGGAGAGAGAGAGAGAGGGAGTATGAAATGTTTAAATGAAGGTTTCTGGAGTTATATTTCAGACTACTACAACCCCAAGAATGCCATTCCATCACACAATTTTACGCTGCTTAGGTGAGACTTTGAGTACTGGAGGCGTTGGACAAAGCCTTCATTAACCACTCAATGATCAAGCTGCTCTCATAACTTTAGCAAATTGTCCGGCAGAAGAGAAAAGTGAATATTAACCGTTTCGTGATAGTCTGCTCTACCTAACGCGAGACGATTTTATTCAACTGAGAATTAATCAGGAACCGAAGTGTTACAAGGAAAGTTTGGGGAAATTTTGTGGACGTGGTAGATTATTATTATTATTATTTTTTTTTAGTAAACTTGCTGTTAATTGGCTTAGGGTTGGATCCCACTTTGAACTGAATATTACTTCTTGGAGCTGTCAGGTAAGAAGGCTCCTCTGCACCTTTTTCATTTCTATTTATTTTCCAAACTAGCCATTAATATCCTCTTTTTTTGCATCTTATATCTTCTTAATGTTGACATACATTGCATAAATAGCACACAAGAATACAGTAAAGGTGCAGAACCAGAAATAAACCGGTAAGGAAGAGACGTTAGTAAGCTTCCTAACCGCACAAGAGTACTGTCCCTAGAATAAAATAGTAAAGCTGTTTCGATCATGAAAGGTTGCAAATGACAATATTATTATTAGGTACATTCTGAAGCTTCTAGTATTTATTCTCTTCCCAGTAAAATCCAGTGGAGTGTCCTGACCATAATAGGCTAAAAAAGTAAACTGAGGGATTGCATTTCTAGTGCATAAAAAAAATGACTCGGGGAAGTAAGAGGTAGGAGGGAGGTAAGGGTAAAATATGTGCCGGGTTACTGGCAGGGTTGGTAAAATGACTGGGTAATGGTGAAACTTTATATGCTCTCTCTCTCTCTCTCTCTCTCTCTCTCTTCCAATTCTCATTTCACCTCCTCCCTGCCTCCCCCTTTGAACCCCCACAAAACATACAAGCACACTACAAGTTTGGGGTAAAAGATCCAGATCGTGAAATCACATCATAGAAAGTCAGGCGGGCGGAAGACATCAAATACAGACCAGACGATATTGCCCAGGGAAAGGCGGACAGTGACAAGGAGGGGTGGAAGGATGGATGGAGGGAAGGACGGATGGATGGGTGAAAGGAGTGCATAGGTGGAAGGATAGATGGATGGATGGAAGGATGGAGGAAAGGAGTGCATAGGTGGGTGAATAGATGGAAGGATGGATAGAGGAAAGGATGGAAGAGAGGAATGGATAAGTAGAAGGAAGTTGATTATTGGGCAAGGATTTATTAACTGTCGCCTTTTCGTACACGACTTGAATAGGGACGTGGACTGTAAACTAAGAGGATCGTGTCGTTTTCTGGACGCACAGTAGACTAGGACATGGCAAAGTTAGATAGTCTGCCTTACCGACTCATTTGCTTGATAAACACTGATGCAAAGTCTTTTTTTTATATATAAGGATATAGAGAAAAGGGGTGGATGAATTTATGGAAGGATGGATGTAAGGATTGAAAAAAAAAAAGAAGTGGACAGGCAGACAGACTGTGGGGGATTCGATGTGAGAAAAGGTGGAGGGATGAAGAGAGATGAGTGGGGCTGAACGATCTCGATTTCCCGTTGCTGAGCCTCTGTTAAAGGTGCCTGGTGACAGCAAGACTCTCATTTAAGCTTTTTCCCAACAACGAGAGGGTTAATGATACTAACATCGTCACTCTTAGAAACCTACACTCACTCTCAGCTAATAAAATCGTCCTGTTTTAGCCCAAATAAAACACTGGGTTGACGAGAACATGAAAGAATTACTGAAGACACTACATAACCACTTCTGATCAAAATCTCTCCTTGACTAAAATAAAGACCTCTTCTGAAGGGGCTAATTCATAAACTTTAAACCTAGTCAAGACACTGGCATCTGCTTTATTATTTGCCTATTTTTACTCGATTTTATTACGGTTGGGAAAGACTCTGAACGAGGGGTTAGATATACCACTCACTTTTTCTTTCTCTATTAGGGACTCTCCGTGCCTAAAATCGTCTGGAGGTATCAAGCATATAACTAACGCACTCTACCACCAGTCACAGTCTCACTACCTACCTTATCTATTATACAACACACACACACACACACACACACACACACACACACACACACACACACACACACACACACACATAAACACACACACACACACACACACACACACACACACACACAACTCTAGTACCTCCATTAGCCCTGATTACCAAGTCATGGGAGCATGCCTACAAGCACACAGATCTCTCTCTCTCTCTCTCTCTCTCTCTCTCTCTCTCTCTCTCTCTCTCTCTCTCTCTCTCTCTCTCTCTCTCACACACACACACACACACACACACACACACGCCAGATCCCTGTAACATATACCTCACTTGACACGCACACTTTCCCACACTAAATCATACAGACTGAAGGGAAGGAGGCAGGAAGGAAGGAAGGAAAGAAGGAAGCCTAGTGATAGTGAAGGAAGGGAAGAAGGAAAGGAAAGGAAACTGAACAGGAGTGAAGGATGGAAGGAAAGGGAAGGAAGGACAGGAAGAGGGAAAATAAACAAAGGAGGGAAAGAATGGGGAAAGACGCCTAATCGTTAGAAATGAAGGAAGAATGGAGAATGGGAAACAAGAAAAATATATACTAAGCTGATGTGAAGGAAGAAGGAAGAAGAAACGTAGATGAGAAAATGAGGACAACAAGTAAAGAATAAAGGAACGGAAGGAATGCATGATGGAAGGTAATGAAGGAAGGAAAAGATGGAGAAGAAAAGAGGGAAGAAAAAATGAAATGAAGATGAAATGAGGAAATGAACACAGGAAAGAAAGAGGCGAGGAGGGACTGGAGGAAAAAGGGAAGAAAATGTGAACAATAAACACGAAGGAAAGGAAGAAGGGATGTGAGTGGGAGGAGGAGAAGAGTGGGAGGAAGGAGGGAAAAAAACAGAGATTCAGGAGAGGAAAGAAGGAAACTGAGAGGACAAAGAAAAAGAAAAGAAAGATGAAAGAGAAAAGGCAAGACAGACTGAAGGAAAAAGGAAAGAAAGGAATTAAGGAAGAAAGAGAGAAAGTTTGAATGAAGGAAAGCACTTATAGGGAAGTGAAGGAAGGAAGGAAAACCAGAAAGATTAACGGAAGTAAAATTTGAAAGATAAAAACGAAAGAAAGAAAGAAAGGAAGAAGGACAAGGGATATAAGGAAAATTAAAGAGAAACATTTTTTTTACGGAAAGAGTGAAGGGGGAATGGGGGGAAAAGGGAACGGTGAAGAGGGAAGTAAAAGAGTTGTTAGGAAAGAAAAGAAAGAGCCTGGAATGAGGGAATGAATGAGGGAGAAAAGAAAGCGAGATGATGGGTAATGAAGGAAGGAAGCGCACGGTAAAAAGAGGGAATGATGGAAGGAAAACAATAAAAAGACCCAGAAAACATGACAGTGATATGACGGGAGGGAAGGAAGGAAGGAATTGAAAGGACGAGTGAAAGAGGATTGGAAAAAAGAAGGACGGAAGAAAAAGGGAAAGAAGGAAAGAATATAGAAGGGAGATAATGAGGAAAAGAAGGATGATACAGTAGACAGAGATAACTGAAAAAAGAAAGGGGGAGGGAGGGAAGAGCAAAAACAAAAATGCAAATACGAAACAAGGGAAAACATTTCAAAGGATATAAAAGAGGAATACAGCCAAGTATAATGCAAGAATGGCAACTAAGTCTGAGAGAGAGAGAGAGAGAGAGAGAGAGAGAGAAGCGTCACATACTAGTATTAACTGCAGGGGATTTATGCCTCATTGCTCTCTCTCTCTCTCTCTCTCTCTCTCTCTCTCTCTCTCACACACACACACAGACATTTCTTGGCATGCAATAAACGCTCACTAGTGCCATCTGTTAGCCCTCTCAATATCAAAACAAATCTATTATTCTATTCAAGCTAACATCAGACAATATTATCCAGGTGAGGGTAATTCATAGGCACGTCAGGTTAAACAGTGGTATTATTAACCTTCTCCATACCAGAAAAAATTTAGTGGTATATTCCAGCTAATACCAGACGATTACATTTGGCTGAGGGAGGATGGGACCCTGATCTGCTTATATTGCCTGGGAGGAATCCATGAGCCTAAGGGAATTGCCTGGTTAGTCTATACACAATGTTGGATACGTGAAGGAAGAAATTGATCTCCATTGCCTCTAAATTTACATGTAGTAGTAGTAGTAGTAGTAGTAGTAGTAGTAGGAGGAGGAGGAGGAGGAGGAGAAGGAGGAGAAGGAGGAGGAGAAGGAGGGGGAGGAGTTGGAGGAGAAGGATAATAATGTCTGTAGACTGTACGAGCCTCATTAACTCTTGTCTTAATCAGCATAATTTGTAATCCAGACGATATTATTCTGAGATTTTGCCCTAAAAGAAAGTATTAATATTGGTTCTGTTACACAGCTCATGATCGGGACAACTCTAGTATTTTGTTCCAAATTACGCCAGATAAATAAATTCAGATTACAGTGAACCAGTGTGGTCTTTGTGTTAATACTGGTACAAATAAAGCGTCTCATGATCGGAATAACTCTAGGATCTTATTCACGGTAAAGTACAGACAAATTCATTCAGCCTGTGAGTTATAAGTGACAGTGAATGTTGATGTAAGGACAGTGTAAAATTATTATACAACATTATATATACATTTACGAAACAGACGTCTAAATGGAGAAGTCCACGTTTTTTAATACTACGTGAAATAAGTATATGTTTATAGTGTGAGAACCTGAAGAAAAGATACTGAGGAGGAGGATGGTGAAGAGGAAATACAGAGAAATTGTGGAGAGAGAGAGAGAGAGAGAGAGAGAGAGAGAGAGAGAGAGAGAGAGGAAGGAAGGAGGGAAGAAGTATTTGGGATGGAAAAGTGAGGTTAAGAGGAGGGGCAGGGAGGTGAGAGGAATGGGAGGATGCGGAAATGAAGATTTGGGGAAAGAGAGAAAAGAAGGGAAGAGAAGCTGAGGAAAAGACGAAGGTAAGGGGAAGGGAAATGGAAGAATGAGGGACGAGGCGGGTGAGGGGAGAGGGTAAATGGAGAGGGGAAATGGAGAGGAGGGGGGAACACTGGTAAGGGGAGAGGAAAGAGGAGAAACGTGAAATTGTAAGTCAGGAAAGGGAAACGTAAAGAAAGAAGAAAAAGTGAAAGGAGGAGGAGGAGAGTGGAGGAAAATGGAGGGGGAAAGGAAAGGGTGGAGAAGAAAGGAGAAGACCAACTAGGAGACAGAGGGGAAGGGAGAAAAAGAGAAAAGGGGAAGACAGAAAAGGAGGGAGCAGAGAATGAAGGAAGGAGATGGCAATGAGAAATAGCAGGTGAGAAGGAGAGGCAATTAAGGAAACATAACGATGATAGAAACGAGGAAGAGCATTCAGTAGTTCATGTGTGTGTGTGTGAGAGAGAGAGAGAGAGAGAGAGAGAGAGAGAGAGAGAGAGAGAGAGAGAGAGAGAGTTAAACTAGTCACTAATGAATAAATTATAAGGTGAGCCATGCGGAGTCAACCTTTCCCCCCCTCCCCCCTCCCTCCCTCTCTCTCTCTCTCTCTCTCTCTCTCTCTCTCTCTCTCTCCCATGCACCCACCCCATCGCTATTGTTCCCATGAGTAAAGTTTTCCACAATAACACAAGAATATTGAAGACTTTAAATCACCCTAACTCACTGCAGGTCAATGAATCGTGTCTGTGAGATGAGCAGGCTTTTTGCCACCTCTTCTCAGCTATTCATTTTTGCATATTAAACCTTAACATTCCCTCCTATGCATATTTAGTGCTTAAATTTCAAGGAAGCGTGAATTAAAACATGACAAGATGGTGTAGGACATCATAAACTAAATCGCTGAGGAATAAGTGTTACGAAGTCTCCCACGTCACCAATAATACGGCCAAAATATCGCCAGTGCACTTTCTTTGATGGGAAACTTTTCTTGTTATTGTTTTTTTTGTGAGACGTCCTTTCCTCTGATGTGATGATGTGAAAGTGCTGAGGTTGTGGCTTATTTCTTGCTTTCTCTCCGCCTTCCCTCAGCTTCCCTCCATCCCTCCCCTCCCTTTCCTCCCCTCTCCCTCTTTTTACTTCTCTCTCTTCCTAACACGTTACACATCCATCTGTTCCTTTCTCTTCCTCACTCCCTCACTTTTCTCTCATTCTATCTTCTCCTTTTGCTAATAATGTCGTTTGTTTTCAATATTACTCCCTTCTTCCTCCCCCATCTAACCCTCTCCCTTCCCATCCACCAGTTCCCTTCCTTCCTAAGCCCTTCCATCTCTTCCCTTCCTCGTTAAGTCCTCCCATCTCTTCTTTCCGCCCCCTGCACCTACGTCTCTCCCTCTCCCAGCCTTTTCCTCCAACACTTACCTATCCCCCCACCCTCCCTCCTTGTTATGCTTCTCTCTCTCTCTCTCTCTCTCTCTCTCTCTCTCTCTCTCTCTCTCTCTCTCTCTCTCTCTCTCTCTCTCTCTCTCTCTCTCCGCCATAGTGTTAAATCTTTGCCTCTTCACTACCTTATCACTACCTTATTGGTCACTGCCCTTATGAACTATCAGATTGCATGCCTCCTCAGTTACAATAGGCGCATAACCCCCGTCAAGCGGCACACTCACTCTTTTCTCAGTCGTTCATATATCCAACGCTGTTATTAAGAAACTGTTTTATTCTGTCTGCATTTTCCTCTGCTTATGACTTCCAATCTTTTATACGCAATGTGTCGAGATGCCTCAAAGTAAATGGATCGTGATTTTGGCTTTCCCTTGCTCAGTTTTTATCGGGGGGAAAAATCGCACTCCTATGACCTCTTCTTTCTTTTCACACACACACACACACACACACACACACACACACACACACACACACACACACACACAAACACACACACACACACACACACACACAAACACACACACACACACACACACACACACACACACAAGCGTGCAGAGACCATGCACCTTGACACACACACTTCATCCGATGAATCTTTCACAGGATCACAAAATCGGCCAAAGCACCACCAAAGAGGACATCAGTCTGAACCAGAACTCCTAATATCAGATGCTTGACCCCTGTCAGTTGCGTGTGCGTGTGTGTGTGTGTGTGTGTATGTTTAAGCATTTATCACAGTCGAAATTTATTTTTTTAATGCAAGGAAGAAGGAACTAAAGGTCAGGAGCCCTCAAACAGTTCCTTCCAAGACAAAACAAAAACAATACATCAGAGAGCCAAATTCAAGATCCTTTCATTTCGAGATGCCTGGACACACTGTATACCTACAAAATCAAAGTTAATAGTATAGCTTATTAGTAAGTGGAAGGATTTTTTTGTTCTCATATACATCTCTTTGCAGAAATTTGTCCCTAATGTTTTCTTGGCACTCTGTTGAAATATTATCAGCTACCTTATTTTTTTTCACCTTGGGTATAACTTATACTATCTGCCACCTGACGCCCAGCACCCATCTTGTGTGTCGCACATCTTGTTGTTGCTGCATTTGTATTTATATATGTATTAGTTTTAGGTCTTGCACGTCATGAATATTTAAATTTGCCTTGCTCTTCCTTTAACCATTTCGCACTTGGAGTTCCCCTTTCCTATTTCTTGTCCTTCTTACATCTACGATAGAAAAAAAAATCTTTACTGTCTGAATACTGTATCAGAATCCAATGCGATTTTTCAACACTGATCAGCAGGATTTTAGTAAAAGGAAAAGACTGTAATAACGGATCGTTAGAAACAAAAATTTTCTCAGATGTGTCAAAGTATAACGTCATGTTAAACTGTCGAGAAGTTTTATAAATCAGTTAAGATGGATTTATAATAATCGACTACACACAGAACATTAAGAAAGAAAAACCAAGTTTATGATATGAAGAGGGTAGATGGTGCGACCTTCACCTCCATTCGAGCAAGTAATATTCAGGTTAGTTGGAAATGTGGGATGATCGCTTCATTAGTTCGCAACGCTGACTAGAAACTCAGAATCTAACGAGTATTTTTGTTGCAGCCGTCAGTAATTTTATCAGACTAGAAGAGATAAAATGCCAAAAGACCTAAATGAAGCAACTACCTTGGTGACCCATATCCGTCAGCCAACGTCCACTAAAATTTCCACCGACTTTAAAATGTAGGACATATGAAGAAAACCTGTAAACATTCAAGAGCCTCTGGAGTACGGGAGCCCTAGTGTTTACCTTCAGTGTCAACATTCAAGCTCCTATTACACACGCAAGCCAAACAGAACTGCCTGGCATTAGCTGAACCTGAAAATTAGGGTCCTGTATTTAAGCGTGAAATCGCAAAGTGGGATGCAGACCCAAAATTACCAATGATGATTTTTGAAGTACGTGATGATGATGGAACGTATCTGGCCTTCCTATATGGTTGCTGACTGCGTTCTGTAATATGGGATGCAGGCTAACTATGCTTAATAACTACAGGCGTTCTAAGAATGACCATCAGTAATAGGGGATTTGTATTCCACTTCTCGATTTAAAGTTGAAGCACACGATCCCTAGAGTTGCCCTGACGATGAAAGGGTTAATAATAGCAGAACTAATGGTGACAATAGAGCAATCTTAGGTCCCTCTGACTTACTCCTAACCAAATACAGCTGATTGGCACTGACGGCAATGGATCACTACCCTTGTCCCGACACTGAGAGGAGGAATAGAGACAGTGGGGACTTTCTGCGGTTACTGTGACTTGTTTTCAGTAGAATATCATAGCCTGGTGCTATCTTGAATTAAACAGAAAAGTTGTCCTCATCATGAAGAGGTTAGTGATGATCTCTTTAACTCTCTCAAGCATGTATGAATTGTTCTCATTCAAAAACAGTCCTAAAGGATAAGCTAGAATGAATTACTAGTTTTGCCAGTTATGAAAGGACTAATGCTTCAAAATGCACTCGAAACTTGTAAAATTGTCTGGTCAGAGCTGGAACAGAATCTTGCGTCCAGATCATGAGTGTATTTAATGGTTACTATCTCAGCGCCATCGAAACAAAATCGTTTGGTGTTTGCTGGACAAGAACATCAGAGTTAATGGTGACTATGAAAATTCTCATCCTCTTATGATTTAGTGATTCACTCTCCAGCTTCATAAAAGCATCTCGTGTAAACTGGAACAGTCATATATAGATAGATAGATAGAAAGATAGATAGACAGATAGATAGATAGATAGATATAGCTTGAGCTGTCGGAACACAGGGCAGCTAGTGTTTACTATTGTTATTTAAAATTCCTGCGTGGCGGTCATGTTGGTGCCATTTTTGTGAGGCAAAAAAGGATACCTGCAACCATGACTGTGAGCATTTTTCTTTTTTTTTTTTTCACATTCAGGTCGTGTTTTGTGTGGCATTGGAGAGGTCACGTCACCTCTTTCCAAGGGATATAGCCGGCGTAAAACGTCTGAAATTCGCATCTGTTTTACTGAAGCGATCAATGTCGACTTTAGAAGAACTCAAATAACGTTAGAGGAAATAGCAAGAGGTAATATATGCAATAAGCTTCACTGAAAAAAAATAGAACGAAGTATCCTATGTTACCTAATGCAGACTACGACTATACAGTAACTTACAATCATCTTTGCAAACGAATGTTATGACACGATACCCACCATCCATACTGCTAGTAGCCTTGGTTGTCAGCAGAGTTAGGACACAGAGAGGAAAATATCTATTTGTTACCACAGCAATTGTGTCTGGGAGTTCGAGTCAGGGGCAGCAGCCTGTACCCCTAGTTACTAAGGATTTGAAAGTTATTCAGCTTAGAAGAGTGTGAAGAGAGAAACCTGTACTGACACAGGAAAAATCATCTGATAAATTACCAATATGCTGGGAATCGAACCAGGGACTCTCAGGTGAGAGCCATGCAGCATTCCACTACACCACGACCAGGTAAAAGTTAACTCATGTTGTCACAATCTTGTAACCAACGTCCCTCCTTCCCCACTGTGAGCATGAAGAGGATGAGTTAACCCCCTGGCACTCGGGCAAGTAGATGCTTTTAATCTATCCCAGGCACTTACGGCAAGTCAGCGAGTGCCAGGGGGTTAACTCATCCACTTCATGCCCACAGTGGGGGCGGATGGACGTTGGTTACAAGATTGTGACAACGTGAGTTAACTTTTACCTGGTCGTGGTGTAGTGGTATGCTGCCTGGCTCTCACCTGAGAGTCCCTGGTTCGATTCCCAGCATATTGGTAATTTATCAGTTAGAAGAGTGTTTTAGTGGTGAAGGGGGTTATGAAGGCATTGTCTATCTATTCCTCACTAGACAAATCTCTTCTAAGTTGAATAAAATTATCCAGAGACAGTTACAAGACGGAGGACTCAGAAAGTACAAACTCCAGCTCCCAGCTATCGGCGAAGGCTAAACAAACCTACCCTGTGACCTTGACCTTCAACTGATGCATCTCAAACTCGAATTACTTCATCCTTGTGTGACCTTCACCCACCCAAACAAAATGAGTTCAGACTAGATCCAAAGGGTTTAAGTTAACCTGTCCCTTGTAACCTTGAGCTCTGACCTATTGTTCTTAAAGCAGAATCACCTCATTCTTGGCTGACCCTAAACCCTTCCACCAAGTTTGTTTATACTCTGTGCAAAACTATTTTAGGTAACGCTTTCACTGGCGAGCTCTTCATAGTTTAATTTTCCATCCCCGAATGCCTCTGTATCATGATTTTTGAAAGAGGGTGTGGATTTTGGCATTTTTTGGCCGTTAGGGTCAGGCACACCTGGTTTTGACAACAAGAATCCTTTTTCCACCTATCTGGGTAATTACTAACAACTCGTGGGCGGCCTGGCTGACAAGTAAGGAAGTTTTATGAATTTCGAAAATGTTTTTAGGTATTCATACTTTCTGAAACGCGTTGAAACGCGAACAGAAGTTAAAAAAAGCTAAAGTTTATAATGGTTAACGTTTTTCGGTGGTAATTTTCCTCATCACATAAATTTTTCTTCTGTAAAGAATTTTACTAGAATTATGCACTAGTCAGCCATTATATGGCAACATGACTACTTTCAGCACCAAACCATTTCAACAGAAATAGATCGGTTTTCCACAGAGAAGAGCTGATATACAGTACTGTACGCTATCGAAAGTCAGACACGCGGAAAGAAACAGGTCAATATTGCCATTGTAAAATACTCCTGCCAGTGTCAAAGGCAGAGGTGCACTAAGGTGATAAGAGTGTGGATGTGTACTAGGTGAACCGTATGAGATGCCAAACGGGACAAATTTCCCAGGAATTTATCATGCAGTTTTCGGCAGCACTGAATCAACTGCTGACATATGGCGCCGAGTGTCTGAGAGAGAAAACTTTGACCTGATCCTGAGACTTTGATCTTAGACTGCTTGTTTCAGAACAGGATATCTTTACCCATTACTGACCTTAATTCCTTCCATTAACTTTGATCTAATTTGGATCACAACTGATTGAGTTGAACTTTCTCAAACCAATGCCTTGAGGCCATTTTCGGTCGATAGCTATCGATCACACCGGCTGAAGAATAAAACCCTTTCAGAAGAAGAACTACAGAATTCCTTTAACCACTCTAGAACTTTGCTATTCTATGATGGAAGACGGAGGAATATGAAAAATATGTAAAAATTGGCAGTTTTGCCGATTATGATCTAGCTTTTTAGTTACGCTTTAACTAATTCGGGGGTGGCTTTAGGAACAAAAAGTTTAAAGGACCACGGCGTTAAGCCTGTAAAACATTAAAACTTCTATATACGAAGAAATTTGTTTATAAAGGCAGGTGGGTCCGTCGGCGCTATCCCTATGTACATTATAACCGACATCCTGCTACATATAATCGTTGTTACATACATGCATACACACAAAAGGCAAACATGCATACAGATAAGTAGATATAGAAAAGCAGGCTGACACTCAAACAGACAAGGTGACAAAAAATATGATCGTAGGGAAGAAGTGAAGATATGAAAAAGGTGTCAGTAACGAGCAAAAATCCGGAGAGAAAAATCGACAGAAAGAGAAAGATAAATGATCAAAAGGGGCGGGGGACGAAAAAAAAAAAATGACCACCATATAATTTTCACATAGCCAGTTTGAGAGAGAGAGAGAAAGAGAAAAAGAGAGAGAGAGAGAGAGAGAGAGAGAGAGAGAGAGAGAGAGAGTAATTAACTTTTAATTCAGAAGCCGAAATGTTCTGTAATGACGTCTTTATTATGGTACTTCATTAATTTCATTTTTCCTCCCTGGAGCAGCGAGAGTTCAGCAGGTGGCGGATGCAAAAAATATCAGTCTATCTCTGTCTATCTGTCTATCTATCTGCCTATCTATTTATTCATCTATCTCTATTACTCAATATAAAAATGAGTAAAACAAGTCTGGTGAGAGAGATAACCACGTGAATTTTGCTTTAGTATGGAATTATTATTTGCCAAGTGATTTAGTCATTACAACACCTGTCCCCGTGAGGACCTGTAATAATTCTGATCCTCATGAAGTGACTGGAGGCGTTTCGATCACGTAGAGTTAATATGTCAAGTGATCTATACCCTTTTTATTCTAACCTGGCCTAAAATTGGTATCTTCACATTTTTAATACTGAGTTGTAACAAGAAATCAACGCTAGGAAATGATGCTACTTGTGAAGAAGTGCTGTCAAAAGGATGTGGAGAAACAGTATTGTCTGATTCTCCCACTGAGCTACGTGAAATAAGCTGCAATAGGACATAACTCTGGACCAAGTTAAGGTAAACGGACTATAGATATCTACCCTTAAATGTACTAAACTCTTTTTACTCTAATTTGGCCCGGAATTTCGTCCTTTGGCTGTTTATTTTCCGCAGCTCATTTACAGAAAAGGATAATACTATGGCTGTGCATCATTTCCACAACACTTCTTCGTGATTATACCATGTTGTACCATTACTCTCTTGCTATAACGTAGGATTCAAGATGGAGGGATAAAAATTTTAGGCCAAGTTAGAGTAAACAGGCTATAGTCTGTGTCTGCCTAACCTCTGGCCTTCACACCTCCAAAGTAGTAAAATAAAACTGATTCCTTAGTCTTTGCTTTAATTCAATGGTATCTATGCCCCTTTATTTTCTCCCTTTGCTAATTGTACATAAATAAAGCAATCTATTTAGCCTACAGTCGTGGATAATGATATAGCTTTTCTCTGCAGTCGAAATTAATTGAAACTCTTGCACGTTATTCTGAAAATGATGTTAGCCCAGGAACACTAAACGACTGGAGTTCGAAAGTCATTGATCAGTGTTGCATTCTGTATCGTTATGAAGTAGATCAGTATTCATGTCCACGACTGTACCTTTTCATGGACATTGCATTATAGAGTTAGAGTAAATAATATATACTTTTTCATGGTTTGATAGGGAGGTCAGTGCACTTTGGGATGGTCTTTTGTGGGTGGTTACGTGCGAGGCAGGGAAAAGGGTGATGAGAGAGAGAGAGAGAGAGAGAGAGAGAGAGAGAGAGTAGGAGTGATGAAAGGGACAAGGTGATGCAGAAAGGAGGTTAATAATAAGAAAAAGAAGAGAGAAAACAATTAGGTCATATAAACAGTAAAACAGAGAATTGAGAGAGAAAGAGATTAGCAGCAAGAAGGAGGAAATGAGCGAGAGGAAGTGTGGGAATAAGGAAAGGAAGAAAGAATGAAGGAGGGGACGGGAAGACGGAGGGAGGGAGGGAGCGAGGGAACTAAAAAGAGAAAGAGGGAGAAAGGGAAGGGAGCAGAGATTTAAGGGAGGACTGAGAGTGGGAGGGAAGGAAAGAGGGAAAGAAGAGAGGAAGAAGACAAGAAAGGACAGTGTGAGAAGGAAGGAAGGAGGAAGAGTGAGAGGGAGAGTGGGAAGCAGGGAGGAAAAGAAGAAATGATGGAGGTAAGCAACGAAGGAGAAGGGTAGGTAGAAACAGGGTAGGGAGAGACGGAGGAAGCTAGAAAGAGGGAGAAGAAAGAAGGAAGGAAAAGAAATAAGAAGGAAAGGTCGAAGGAATGGATGAAGCGAGGAAAGAAATAATTTGAAGAAGAAGAGACTGAAGGAAGGAAGAGGGGATTAAGGGACGAATGGCGGGAGGAAAGGGTGGAGAGAGAGAGAGAGAGAGAGAGAGCAGACAGAGAAAGAGAGACAGACAGACAGACAGACAGGACAGACAGACAAAGGCAGATGATGGCAGACAGACAGACAGAGACAGAGACAGACAGAAGAACAGACAGAGAGAAGGACAGATAGACAGACAAAGGTAGAGGCGATGATAAAAGAGGAAGATGGGAACGAAGAAGCAGGGGGAGGAAAGGAGAGTTGGGAAGAGAAATAAGAGTACGACTGACGGGAGAATGGAATCGCTGGCGGCATGAAAGGAAGCGGAGAAGCAGAAAGTGGAGCAGACAAGCAGGAAAGCAAAGAAAATAACATGAAGGTAAAGAGACGGAAAGACGAGAAGATGTGGATTTGTGGCCGGATATGAGAGGCAGGGAGGGGGAGGGGGAGGGGTAAAAGAGGAAGGGAGGGAGGAGGAGAAGGGAGATACGGGGAACGGGTGAACGGAGAGGAAGGATGAGAGGCCAGGGGGAAACTGAGTGAAGGAAAAAGAATGAGTAAAGTTATGTATTCCCTGCTAGAGGCCAGGAGGAAAGAACAGAGAGGACTTATTGAAGGAAAAAGAGTGAGGAAAGTTATGTATTCCCCGCTTAGTGCTGGGCAGTCAAGGGTCATTAAAGCAGACAATACGTTAATGCTAAGTCCTAATCATACCCTGGAAACGACACACAAATGTCGTATTCAGAATTCACTTCCTTTTTCAATTGTATCAGGGTGTGTGGTGGGGGAGGGAGAAAAAGAAGGAATGGTAGGGAGAGAAACAAGGAGAGAGAGTGTGCAGAGGAGAGCGGAGAGCGAAGTAAGTGAATATAGGGAGGTGGAGCGGGAATCAATGGAGCGGGTGAAAATGAACGGAAAGTGTCTGGGAGAGACGAGGGATGGAAAGAAAGAGCCTGAGGACAATGTATGGACTGTAGCGTTCGGTTTGCACGTGCATGACATGGACAGGCAGCTTATATATATTGTGCTTTGCAGGCATTGAAGGAAAAGTGCAGTGTGGGGCCGAGGACAACCACTTTCTGCCACTTGTAATGCAACCCACCTCAACTAGAGCTTCATGCTTGGGTGTACATGTGGAATTGCTTTGAAGTATAGAGTAAAAATTGCATGTTGAAATTGTGCTGCACAGGTGAGGGAAACGGAGAGAGTGAGGGGAGAGAGAGTGAGGGTTGGAGGGAGGGGATGAGTGATGGATTATTATGTTTTGGCAGAGAGAAAGAGAGAGAGAGAGAGGAAAACAAAAGGAAAGAGGAAGGGTAGGAAACGAGGAAATGGACTGTGAACTGCGAAAAGTGAGGAAACAGGTAAGGAAACTCAACGTGGTTTAAAACAGAATGGAAAAAGAGAAGAGGAAAGGGAATGTAGAAAGAATGTGTATTTTCCGTAAATGGAAGTGGGGAAATACAGGCGAGGAAAGGTTTGGAAAGAGAGAGAGAGAAAGAGAGAGAGAGAGAGGGGGGGGGTGGATGTAAGGGAATTTCAGGACGTAAAGTGCGGAGAGCAACAGAGTAGAGATTGAGTCTGAGAGAGTGAAAAAAAAAATCGCCTGGACGAGGAAAAGAGAGTTAGTTGGAAAACAAGATAGCCTCAGGATGGGTGGAGGCGAGAGGTAAGAGGAAGACGTGGGAGGAGAAAGTGTTTCTTATGCCTCAGGGTAAATTTAGAAGCGTAAGAAAAAGTGGAGTCAGGTTACGATTGGAAAATTACGAAAAGTAGGGAAAAATATTAAAGCATCGCAGGCGGATTTGAGGTCATGTTATTGCGGTTCGGATCATTAAAGCCGCAAGAATCCATCCCACGTCCCTGCCAGTAATTAGATGACGGGAAAAACTATCTCCGACCATCTCTAGGACCCAAAACATGGTAGAATATCGCCTGTTTTCCACCGACCAGAGACCTATATCAACCATGTCACTGAGTCTAAAGAAAAAAAAAAAAGGGGGGGGGGAAAGAAAAACAAAGGAGAAAAGAAAAACAGGAAAACAAAAATCTCGCCCTGGAAAAATTGACAGACTCGAGCAAAAATGAAATGAGTAAGGCGTGGAAAATTAAAGTGAGAAATGGATGTTGATGTCTTTAAAAACAATAACAATATTTGCCTTACGTCTGGTCTGAGCAGCCTATCCCAGGGACCCTACGCTCCTGGAGGAATAACAAAGAATTACATGAGGAGGAAATGAAACACTACATATTAACAGCCAGTCTCGTATTACTCCCATCGGTTCGTAGGGGTCCCAGGCTAGGCTACTGTCATTAATTTATATTTAAGTCCAATGCCATAATTTAAAGATTTACTTAGGCAGTCACAAGATGGCTTAATTCAAGTTAGGAACGATTTTTTAAGGTAAGGGAGATAATGAACGTAATATCTGACCGCTTTACTTCGAAAAGTCTCCCCTAACGTGACTAAAATGAGCTGTAGGTGACAAAGAAAAAGAGAAGAAGAAGAAGAAGACGAAGAAGAAGAAGAAGAAAAAGAAGAAAATAAGGAAGAAGAAGAAGAAGAGGAGGAGGAGGAGGAGGAGGAGAAGAAGAAAAAGAAGAAGAAGAGGAAGAAAAATACACGGTGATAATGAAGAGGATGTGGAGGGCTAAGAACAGATATTTATTGCACGTGTCTAGTGAAGTTACTAAGATTTCAGTCACAGAAAATAAACCCGCCGCAGCCTCTTACCCAATATGTCTACCACCAATAACTAGGCGACTGCACTAAATACAATGCGCGAGAATTAAGATCACCACTACATTTACATTCAACGCAAACGCTGTATATAATTCTATCCTCAACTCCTTCAGCCTAACGACGCGTTTTTCATCTTGTAGTTAACTTTACAATTCTTTCCTCTTTCTTCTGCCTGTGAGTGACTCTACACTGAGTGACAAACCAAATAGTTTCCTGTACACCAGGAAACCATTTACTACGCTGGGGGGTAACCATATAACCAAATTTTGGCTCCTGGTGCTTTAGTGGGTAATAAAGGTGCTCCAATCGGATTGAGCCAGTGAAGGTTTATATCCAAGGGGTGGTTGGGGTTTATTGCTCACGTTATGCCACTCAGGGATGAGTGAGGCTGGTCACTCTCATCTTAAATGCCAGGACCAACTTTCCTAGCCCCGGGCTCCTACGCCCCTCATGGGGCAACGTAGGATTGGATGATGGATGGATGGTTAACATTACATTTACCTTAGAAAGCTCCCCGTACTATGAAGGGGTTACAGAAGGGCAGTTCCTATCCTTCTAGTTCGAAAAATCTGGCCACAGTTTCCTTCTTTTATTTTACCGAAATTCAACAGAGAAATGAAAAACAAATTAGATTTAAAAAAAAAAATCATACACAAGATTACAGGTGTCCTCCATTAAAAGAAAGTATGTAATAGTTGGACTTCAAGCGAGTTCCAAAGAGAGGCAGTTTCGGGAATAAAGGAGTGATTAAACATAATAATTTGGAGATACCTCGAATGCACTAAATAATACGTATTCTCATTGTAATATGTAATTATGTGCCAATGAATTATGCTTTCTAGTTCGTATAATTAAGGTAATCCATAAAAAATTCCAAGTTATCATTTTAATCTTATTTTCATATCGAATTTCTTGCATTGCTGCAGCCACTGCTATTCCTCTCTCTCTCTCTCTCTCTCTCTCTCTCTCTCTCTCTCTCTCTCTCTCTCTCTCTCTCTCTCTCTCTCCTTTTTCATTTGAAGACTGACTCGTCGAAACAATAAAATGATTGGGTTTGGAGGAGTGCAGAAAAGGAGTGTGGTGCTGGAAAATGTGGCAGATGCAAAGCTTTAGAATGTACTGGAGCGACGCAAAACGGGAGACAGAAACCTGAGCTATGGAGAGAGGGATGAGAACAATAGTAAATGGTGATGTGTTTCGTCTCTCAAATCGGATTTATGCAGATGATAATGTGCTGCTTGCTAATGGTGAGCGGGAGCATTGCAAAATAGAGTTTTGTTGATGTCTGTAAGAGTCCTGATTTTTAAATATATACAGAAGTAAAGAGATTATTGTTGAAAGCGAAGGGTATTTCCATTCTGTGCGGAGTTGGTGAATGAGGAGACTTCAGACTTTAACTGTGGGGGGAGTTTCTTTACCTGAGAATAACAAGAAAGAAGGAAGGTTAATGGGTAAAGGAAGTGGTAAGTAGCGTATCACAGGAAAGGAATGCAGAAGGTGCCATGAAGGCCTTGGTATAAAACAAAGGACTGGATGTGGAGGTTGCAAGTGACTGAGTGAAAGAATTTTGATGTTCATATTCGTATGGGTGTAAAACTTTGATGTGGCATGAAACCAAAAAATAAAGAACAGGAACAATGGAGATGATGTTTTTGAGGAATCCATGCGGATTGCGGAGATTGGGAAGGATATGAAATAAAATTATTCGTGAAAGGTGTGTAAAAGGAAATCTGTAAACAAAAGGCATAAAGGGAGTGTGCTTAGATGGTATAGTAATAAGGTGAGAATGTATATAAACAAGGCAGTGAAAAGGGTAAGCGTGAGTGAATCTGACGAAGGGAGATGTTGTAGACCAAGAAAGTGGTGGATGAATAAGATAAATGCGTGTGTAAGAAACCGAGATAAGAAGTTAGACGAGGCCAGAGAACCGACAAGAGGTCCGGGTGGACAAAACAGTTTAGAACAGGAGAGTTCATCACAAAGGTTTGGCATCCCCCTTTTCCCACTCCACAAAGTAGGTAGATAACTCAGTATTTTAACTGGACTGATGGTGGCTGTGAAGAGGGAGGAAGTGGTTTTCATGGAACTTGTTTTCTGGCAAAAGCGGTTGTTCGGGAGCACCGAGGAAAACAAAATTTTGCACAGTGACACACCTCCACAAGCAGCGAATGTAGCAAGACTGGTATCCCCGAAGGGAGCTCCCCATTTGATGGGGGGAGGGGGTTTCCATTCAACGCCGGTATATACTACCATGTTTTTACCTAGCCACCGAAGATTGCATGCCTCCACCAGGAGCAGGTTTTATGCAGAGTGGAATCCCCCCCGAAGAGGGATGCTGGGGGGGGGGAGCACCAGTTTTAACTTAGGAATAAAAAATTTGCAATTGTAGACCTCCACCTAGTCAAGGCTATAGGCAGGATGGGACCCACTTGCCATGTCTTCGGGGAATGGTTGATATGCACGGTCATATGAAATTTTATACAGTTTTACAGCTCTATCCATACCAGGTTCTAGGCAGGGTGGAACCCCTGAGGATCCCCCCCCCCCTACGAAAATGAGGGTGGAGGGACCGAGAAATTTTTGCTGTGGAGTGGGGCTACATAGTTTTGCTGTGCTTGTTTACCTTGATAGTTGTAGGACTGACTCTACATGAAAAGAAATATGCCTATATGTGGACGGCTATGCCTGTGTACTGGAGTCTGGGTTCCGGGAGCTTGGATGGATAGTCAGTTGTTGTGTGTCCTATTTCACTGGGTGTGCTGTTGAGTAGTTTTCCCTTTATCATTTTATTCACTTCTCATGATTTCTGAACCCTACCTTGCCCCATATTTGGTTGGATAATGATGACGACACTTACGATATTAAAGATCATTTTGGTGATGATTATGATGGTGATGATGATGATATACTAATAAATTTAAAAAGGAATGTTACTTATCGTTATTTTCACAACGACTGAACACCTGCACGAAGTAAACACACACACACACACACACACACACACACACACACACACACACACACACACACACACACACACACACACACACACACATCCACTGTGTACAGAAACCCACATACACACCAGTTATACACATGGAAATCCACAAAGGCATTCTTTGTTTACACTGACTCATACAGTATATCGCTTATATGCATCATACATAAACATACAGCGTGCAAAATGTTAAACTTTATAAACACATACCATCACTTTCAGACACACACACACACACACACACACACACACACACACACACACACGGCCGGAGTAATAGCTTATGGTACCCCAGGCAATTATTAGTTGCTTAGGAGGGTTGAAGGGGTGGGTGAGGGGT
Source organism: Coenobita brevimanus (assembly GCF_032717465.1). Classification (NCBI taxonomy): domain Eukaryota; kingdom Metazoa; phylum Arthropoda; class Malacostraca; order Decapoda; family Coenobitidae; genus Coenobita; species Coenobita brevimanus. The sequence goes on from NC_137027.1 coordinate 36,002,800, forward strand.
GGGAGGGGTAGCAAGCAAATGCCCAAGGCAGTTTTTGTATTTCAAATTGGATCTGGTGGCATGTTACCTTTGAAATACTGAACTCATAAATTTTTCGAGACTGCTGGATGTATTAGTTGTCCCTTAAAGCAGTTGACGCGTTCTCTTAATTTGTCTTCGCTACTTCCATAGGATTTCTTCATCTTGGGTTTCTTTTATAGTGAGTGGGTCAGCAAGCTCTATATCCTATCCCCGCATTCGAAGGCTCTCTTATATACTGAATAAAGGAGTCAGTGAGAGCTCTACCTAACCCCTCCCCCAATTCAAAACGTCTCTTTTAAGCTGAATAAGAGGCCCAGAAATGGCTCTAACCAAACCTTCGAGCAAAAAATTCTCTCCTAACATAAAGGCTGGGCTAGAACAGATTTTCGATCAATTCCCTCATTTCTGATTCGCTTACTCTGGAATCGGTGCTCCAATATGGTAAATAATCCCTGTACAGCGATTCTGCAAATAATACAGTTGGCTGAGGGAGAGCGAGTTGCCAAATACTGCCTGTGATGTTGGTCGCGTGTTTATTCGGGGATGGAAATGGAATCGAATCAAAGTCAGGTGTGATGATTGGCAGCTCAGTCACGCCTAAACAATCGCAGTTGTGGGCACACCAGGATGACAAGGAGAGAGTCGGACCCTAAGCAGAATAAGCAGATGTTCAGTGCAAGTACAAGGGTTGGTTAAATTCGATTTCAGAGTCACAGTTATTATCATTAGCGTTAGTGTGTATCAGCCTTGAAAGGAAGAAAGATGTTTATAGTAACTGAGAATCGTGCTGTAGATCTGTAAATAAAGCATCACTCTTAAAATTTTTATTTCCATAACTCGATGAGACATGTAGGTTTCTTTTCAATATGATGGTGTTTTGAATCGCTCTTTAGCTCTTTGGAAATGTTTGTTCTACTATTTAAGAAGTACAGAATAAGCTTCTTTTACTGCATTCTTTTATCCTCAGTCTCTCACATATAATACAAATAAACTAATGCTTCCAGGGAGTGTATTTACCCTTCTGCTCTACCCCCATATTATACCTGCATTTGTTTATTCTGGAAAATCGATTTTATAATTGATTTCAACGATTCACTGGCACTGAGAATTGGAACCATCGATTCTGGAGTCTCTCTCTCTCTCTCTCTCTCTCTCTCTCTCTCTCTCTCTCTCTCTCTCTCTCTCTCTCTCTCTCTCATTATGTATTTAGAAATATCATATATATATACTAAGATAATTATCACCGTTCAATTAAAGACAAGGAAATCACTTAGGCTGAATAAAGTGATGGGGAGATACCAACGAAGGTAAGCAAAATAACAAATCACAATAAGTTACAATTTACCCTTCACCGAGAAAAATTGTGTGGTGGCAGCAAAGGGCCAGTGAATATTACAAAGTTGAATTTCATCTGCTTAGTCTATTCCCAGAGAAAGAAGAGTACGGGAGAAGCCACCCCTTAGCTGCGTGAAACCATCTGGCGTAACGTTATCACAGCCAGAGTTCACTTCCAGGTGTAATTAACTCTTGGGTACGGGAAGCCACATAAGTAATACCTGGACGTACCTTCAGAATTCAATTATGCGAGTACCTACACTGAAACTGGTGGACTATGTGGAGGGTTACTATTACTATACTCGCTTTACTCTAACTTGGCCTAAAATTGCCGTCGCCCCGTTTTCAGAGCCGAGTTATATCAATAGGTTATCACTAGAATATGATGTCAGTCATGAAGAAGTGTTGTGAAAAGATGCAAAGCCATAACATGTTTTTCTGTCACTGAATTTGGTGAAATAAACTGCTAAAGGACAAAATACTGAGCCAAGTTAAAGTAAAAGAACTATACTCCTCTGCTATTTTTCGTGATAATTTTTAGCTCCATGCGGCATTTTCATCACAACACACTTAAAAATAAACTCTTTGATGTGAAATTATGATATATATTCATAACCAGTTATATGAGATGTATTATATGTATTTCGATGTGCACCTAATTACTTAGAATAGATGAAATAATGGACATTTTTTCGGTACAAATCCATAGTCTAAACATCAGATAAGAAGGGAATAAAATCACTTGTACTGGTGGATCGTAAACACTGTGAAACCATCAGATAATTTCTTAATAAAAACCGGAGTAGAAAAAGGGCTAAATGTTACCAAAGATCTGACTGAAAATTCTATTGCAAAGTTAAATTCCTCCACAGAGAATTAACCACAAATTCTCTTCTAGTCCATAAAAAAATATCTTCCTTTTACTAGTCAATACAGAGGCAAAGTCAATAAAAGGAATTACTTGGAACACATTACGAAACGTTTTTGTTACTGGGTAATTAGTTTCATCCTGTTTGGACCTTCTTCATGGGTGAATAGATGTGGAATATACGAGTTTATATAAAGCGGTGTGTGTGTGTGTGTGTGTGTGTGTGTGTGTGTGAGAGAGAGAGAGAGAGAGAGAGAGAGAGTGAGAGAGAGAGAGAGAGAGAGAGAGAGAGAGAGAGAGAGAGAGAGGGAGGGAGGGAGAGAGAGAGAGAGAATACTGCTTTCATGAAGTATGTCCCTGAGAGAGAGAGAGAGAGAGAGAGAGAGAGAGAGAGAGAGAGAGAGAGAGAGAGAGAATACTGCTTTCATGAAGTATGTCCCTGAGAGAGAGAGAGAGAGAGAGAGAGAGAATACTGCTTTCATGAAGTATGTCCCTGGCCAAACTTTCCCACTCTGTATTTTCATTTTGTGCCTCCACGTGCCGTTATTCAGGACGTAAAGTGTTAGAATACTCTCTCTCTCTCTCTCTCTCTCTCTCTCTCTCTCTCTCTCTCTCTCTCTCTCTCTCTCTCTCTCTCTCTCTCTCTCTCTCCATGTAAACAAGAACCCAACCACCAAACTCGGACAAGTTAGCAGAGGCGAGACCCACAGCATATGAGATTAGTTTCTGCAGTTGGTGACAAAGACTGGCCTACTTTCTCACCTCTTCTGTTCTTCACTTTCTTCTACTGCATTGTACTTGATGTCGGTATTGATCTTGATGTAGTTGGTGGTGGTGGTGGTGGTGGTGGTGGTGGTGGTGGTGGTGTTTTTTTTGTTATTGCTGCTGTTGTTGGCGAGCAGAGCCATAGACTAAAGGTAATCATCTGCTTCTGTAAGACCCTTCGACACGTAGCTTACGGTGCAGTTCAGATACCGTGCAGGGATCTGGTGCCCCATTGCGGTAGACAGCAAATCGCTAAGACTGGTACCACAGATCTTTCCACGGCGCGGTGCAGGAGGTTTGACTCCGAGGTGGACGCCGCAGCTGCTCCAACCATTGTTCACAGAGCCACCGCGTGTAGGCTTCCCGTCTCTGCTGGGTAATAGTCAGGTGAGGCGAAATATTTGGACACTATCTCTTCCCTATTGATATTTCTTTGATATAATTCGTCAGGGAGGATATTAAGGTCCCTCTTCTCGTCGGTTAAGGAAGCTCCCTAACACCTCTTCCTCAGCGAATTGATATTTTGATATAGCTAGTTAATTTGTTAGCTTGTTAGTTAGCTATTAATGATGTGGATGGTTTTCTCCTAGTTTTTTTTTTTTTTTTCAGGTTTCAGTACGATAGTCTTTTTTCCCTTTGTCCTTTTCTGTAAAAATTTCCACGACAGTTTCTCCACTCTGACTGGTGTTCTTTCTCACCTTTTTCCCTGCCGGATTCAGCTGGAGGGTTTGGTGGGTGAGGGAGGACCTTCGTTTTTACCAACCTTGTCTTATTAAAGGATTTTGTCACACTCTTATAGGAGCTGCTTAAAATGGGCCAACCAGCAATTATGCTCTGTGATGTTCCTATTTTCTTGTGTGCTCTCCCTCTCTCTCTCTCTCTCTCTCTCTCTCTCTCTCTCTCTCTCTCTCTCTCTCTCTCTCTCTCTCTCTCTCTCTCTCTCTCTCTCCGCCCTGATCACTTCAATCGTTAGCCCTCCGTCCCCTTGTCCGTGAGTGCTAAATGGCCACGTTTCACAGAGCGTCATTGGCTTTGAGAGTACATCATGATAATATAACCTGCTGGCTCAGACTCATTAGTAACAAGGTAATTAAGAATTTTAATTATATCTTCTATTTGCTTTTCTAACCTGAATATGGTGAACAGTAAAGATCCCTCTGCGTAATTATCCCTTTATATTAATATGCTTTTGATACGCCCACGTGTACCTCTATCCAGGGTATATAGAGAATGGTCCAGGTACCGTGCTTCAAGGGGAAACTGTTGTATAATACACTTCCTTCTCTTACTCTTTTATCATGCAGTATTGCTTGGTCTTCCTGTTTGTTTTATATTCGTGTTCATATATTTTGGAAACGTAGAAAGGACTAAGCCTTGTGGTGGTCATCCAGTGGTTAGGAGAATGTTCTGACATCTGGAAGGACGCGATGATCTTGCAAGTGACCCTACTAACACTGAATATTAGAGCCAGTGCAGTAACATGTGAAGGTGTGTTGTGAATAGGAGGAATCTTTGGCCTCAGGGAGTGGTCTGCCAAGTCTTGGATGAAGGATGGAAAAAGAGATGTCACATGGTGCAAAGAACTAGCCTTGTTACCGGACAGACGAATCTTACAACAGCCATTGTTAAAAATCATGCAATTGCAAAGGATCTGTGGTGCTAAGCTGAAGTGAAAAGAGGAATTGACAATAAGATCTACAGTTGAAAACATTCCATTATGAATTTAGTTTGTGTCATGTAATTTGCTTTTCATGTAAACGCACTTCCTACGATGTTAGATAAATGGATCATATTATGCATTAAATCCCTAGAAAAGCAGCAACGAATCAGCTATTATTTATTGACTTTTAGTTGAAATAAATTCGCCTAATGATGTGTTATTATCCAGACACAGGCTTTGCATCGAACAATTGGAAGTTCTTGGGTATGTTTTTCAAAGATGTTTTTGTAAGTGCTGGAAAACTTCGTACTTACTCAGTGGTATTACTGTGTACCGACATTATATATGTACGTACACTGTAATAATGCATAGCTTACAATAGAGAGAGAGAGAGAGAGAGAGAGAGAGAGAGAGAGAAATCGATTGTCTTTTTACATTCGCATAAAATATTACTCCTATTATTACTGCTTAGAATTTCTGCCGTCTGCTGCCTCTTTTTCAACAGAATACCCAGGAGATATTAATGTGTGTAATATCCTTCACTCTGCCTCTGAGCAAACACTCCTGATCCTTTATCGGCTTATGTTTTATTACAGTGGACATTACTATCTATCTATCTATATACCTAGGCTGCTTCCCCCAAGGAAAGGGAGGTAGCCGAGACAGGACGACTCACTCTCCATTTACTCATCCATTCAAACACATTTATTCGCATCTTAGCCCCAAAGGGGAGAACGGACAGATCCTCACCGCACCACACCGCACAAGGGTCAATTGCACAATGCAATCAGTGACATCCGCAGCAGGGCCCGACAGCAGAACTGGTTTACCCCTGCCACATCATAATACACCCATCCCCTTACCCGCACCTGACCTGACTAGCTGATCAGACCAAATGCGGGAGAATATCCCCTCAAGGCTGCGTCATCACTTATTCATTCACAAATTCTCTCCATTTATTTCTGTCACGCACAGCCACTCTTCCTTGCTCAACAGACATCCCTCTCGCATCCAGCACTCTCTTCACACTGTCCATCCATCCTATTCGTGGTCTTCCTCTCAGCCTTACACCTCTCACATCAGATCTAGTTATCTTTTTCACCAATCGCTCATTATCCATTCTCTCCATATGTCCAAACCATTGCAACACCCTCTGCTCAACTCTACCAGCCATCTCCCGAACAACTCCAGTTCTCCTTCGCACTTCATCATTTCGCACTCGATCCATACGCGTCACTCCACACATACTCCTCAGACACCTCATCTCCATTACATTCAAACTTTTCCTCTCTGCTACACCCATATTCCATGTTTCAGCACCATATAATGCAGTCGGTACCACAACACCCTCATACAGCCTTCTCTTTACATCCATTCTAAGCGAACGACATTTAAACACTTTTTTCATTCCTCCCAGCACCTTTCCTACTTCATTTATTCTAAACATCACTTCTGCATCTATTCTTCCATCCACAGCAACATGTGACCCTAGATATTTAAAACAATCTACCTCCTCAAGCAACTCACCATTCAAAACTATATTCATCCCCCTACCATCTATCAACCTCGTACACTTCATCACTTTACTCTTATTCTCATTTACTTTCAATTTCCTCCTTTCACACACCCTTCCAAACTCCTCTACCAACTGTCTCAATCTCTCCTCTGAATCAGTCACCAGTGCGGTATCATCTGCCAACAGCAGCTGCTTCAGATTCCACTCTCCTCCATCAACATTTACCAGACTCAGACCACCTAAAACTCTTGCATTCACCTCCCTTACAACACCATCCATGTAAATATTAAACAAGCAAGGCGACATCACACATCCCTGTCGCAGCCCCACTCTCACGGGAAACCAATCACTCACAGCATTTCCCACTCTTACACACGCTCTACTATTTACATAAAAACTTTTCACCCCTTTTAGTAACCTACCATCAAGTCCATACAATCTTAAAACAGTCCACAAAGCCTCCCTATCAATTCTATCATACACTTTCTCTAAATCCATAAATGTCCAAAACACATCCTTGCCTTTCGCTAAATACTTTTCACACACTTGTCTCACAGCAAACACCTGATCAACGCATCCCCTCCCTCTCCTAAAGCCACACTGCTCGTCACTAATCACTCCCTCTGTACCCTCTCTAACTCTCAAAATTAACACTCTACCATACACCTTACCTACAACACTCAACAGACTTATACCCCTAAAGCTAGTACATTCATACTTATCACCCTTGCCTTTATACAACGGGACCACACAAGCACTTGCCCAGTCAATTGGCACCATACCTTTCTCAAAGCACACATTCAACAATCTTACTAACCAGTCAACAATAGTCACTCCACCACCCTTCAGGCATTCCACAGCACACCCATCCATACCTGCAGCTTTCCCTGTTTTCATCTCCGTTACTGCTTTCTCCACTTCCTCCTTCGTGATCAAAGAATCATTCAACTCTCCCAACACATTTATTCCTTGCACCCTTCCATCCGCCACAATCTCAGCCACCCTTTCCTCCTCTACATTTAACAATCTTTCAAAATACTCTGCCCATCTCTTCCTTACTGCATCCATCTCAGTTAACATCCTTCCATCCTCTGCTTTTACTCGTTCTTCCTTCCCAGACTCTCCCTTTCGCACCCTTTTCACCTCCTTCCAAAACATTTTCTTATTCTGTTGAAAATTCTCTGTCAGCCGCCTACCCCACCTCTCATCTGCTGCCACTTTAGCATCACGCACAGCCCTTCTCGCTTTATTCCTCTTTTACTTATACCTTTCATATGACATCTCATCCTTCCTCTGCAGCCACACTTCATATGCACGTCTCTTCTCAGCCACAGCCATACTTACTTCCTCGCACCACCATTCACTTCCTTTTCTTACACCACCACCCACACGTCTCACACCACACACCTCTTCTGCATGCCCCACCACAGCACTCTTAAACAACTGCCATTCCTCCTCCACGCTGCCATTTTCCCGATCTTTCACTGCGTTCCACTCATCTTTCAATTTCTCCTGATACTCTATCTTTTTCTCTCTTTTATCCAACTCACTCACTTTCAAAACCTCCCTGCCACACCTAACCCTCCTAGCTCTCACCCATCTCTTACCTACTCTTAACTTTCCCTCCACCAGGTAGTGGTCAGACATACCTCCACCCTCCCCTCTCAGAACTCTCACATCCAACAATCTTCCTATTACATTCCTAGACACAACCACTAAACATAATATTATAGTACTCAGTAAAAGCACTGACCAGGAGGGAAGTTCATCAGTACCTGCAACAAAGACTAAAGAAATTCCCAAAGGCCTGTATTCTTGTCGGTTATGGAAGCTTCCTAACACCTCCTCCTCATCTTTTGGATACGGACGGCTAGTATAACTTTTTATGTTGTATATGCAGAGTATGGTGATATTAGAATTATTTAACACGGCAGCAGAGGACGGCAAGTTGTAATTAGCAAAATAAATCGTCTAGGAGGAGGTGTTAAGAAGCATCCTTAACCGACGAGAATACGGGCCAAGGACTCTCTATTGAACTAAAAACACTGTGGTGAAGAAAGGGTAATTTTATGCCACATATAAACCCCGCCAAAATCAAAATTAATCTCTCGAGCGAATAGGCATCTAGAGGTGACAGGAGTTAAGACATCATGGTACTGACTGAGATGAAAGAAGAATATACCTTTTTTTCAGAAAATTAAATGCTTGAGGAAATCTAACTACAGTATTAAAGATTCTGGATTGATTCGGCTACGTCATACCTGAAACCTTATTCGGATACAGAAAGGTGCTACGGCAGGAAACAATGGCAAACAACTCAAGGGGAAAAAATGCTGTTCAATTAATGAAAATCTATTATACACGAAGTGGAGCGAGGAATTGGCTGCCAGAAACAGTCGTTAGTACTGTTCTCTTTCCCTCTCCCTGTCTCCCCTCCCCCTCTCTCACCCTCACCACTGTCTGTATATCTATATGTATCTATCTATCTATCTATCTGTCCATCTACCTATCTATCTTTCTGTTTATTTGCCTATTAGCAAATATGTCTATCTATCTACCTAGCTATCATTATCAATCTTTCTGTCATCTATCTATCTATATACCTACTTACCTATCAGTCTATCTATCAGCCTATCCATCTATCCATACATGCACTTATTTTTTCCATCCTCATAACTGGGAAGTCATGGTAGGTAGACACTACTGTATCAACACAGTAAGCATCATATACGTTTGTGAGTCTAATTCTTCCACTGTAGAATTTAATTAACGCATCAAAGCAAAGAACTTCATTTGTACTTAAATCTTGCAGCTGACAGATTTTTTTTTTTCTTTTCTTTTAGGCAAAGAGCGATGAGAAGGGTAAATTTGCTTCCTGCAGCTTTTAAAATCTCTCCAGAGCTGAATGAAATGGTCAAGTAGCAGCAAGAATAAGCTAAATTAAAAAATAAAAACTTCGCAGTGTTGAAGTGGACAAATCCCGTAATTATTTAGGCACTACAGTACTCAACAAGAAAATTCCTCTCTCTTTTTTTCTCTCAAAGTCGACGAGTAAGCTGGTGACAGAGATCATTCACTCATACCGCTCCAGTATATTATTTGACGTGTTCATTCTCCAAACCCATTCATAAGAAGCATCATATATCACAGTGCAGCTACAGTGACAGGGGGAAAAAAAAAGTTTGTTTTTTTTAATCCTTTTTTTCTCGCAAACAGGGTGTTGTTATTGTTGGTGTTGCTTATTTTATTTTTATTTATTGATTGATTTTTCCCTGGTTGTGATGTAGGAATAGGTAGTGGTAAGGTGCAGCTGCCCTCTTGTCTGTCCATTTCTCTCATGTTATGTCCTTAGCAAAAGAGGTGTGGCCAAAAACTTCTAGGTCATTTGGACGTGCTAATAAAACTGAGATGAAAAAGAGGAGAGCACCCCCCCCTCTTATTTTTTAATGTCATTATTTTGTGAGCATATCCCAACCGAAACACATCATGAGAGATACAAAAAAAAATAACTTAACCTCTCTACATAGTTATCGATATCCTTATGTATATTGAAATTCAGTCTGTTTATAAATCACACATAGCATTATTCCAGGGTTTGGCTACGCCTTTGTAAAAACGATTTTCTTAATAGGGTCCTTTATCTCCTACAGGTGATTGTGCTAAGCTAATAATCTATGCTGATGGTTTAGCGCTGGAAAGATGTCAATGCTTTCTAAGAAGTAGCTCCTTGCCCCTTCTCCAAACCACACACACACACACACACACACACACACACACACACACACACACACACACACACACACACACACACACACACACACACACACACACACACACACACACACACACACACACACACACACACACACACAAAATTATTAGTGCAGACTTGCCTTGTGCTCCGGTCACAAAAGAGAAAAAATGAATAGAAGAGAACAACATGGACTGCGCATCAAACACTGGGTGAAAAATGGAAAACAAATCCTCGAAATATTATGAACTGCTTTTGGGGGTGACTGATTGAATAAAGCTGTCGTTTATCAGAGCTCCAAACGCGGTCAAGGCAGCAGATAATAGGTCATCCTTGTCACACGCTTAGGTCGCCCTCTGATATCACGCCTTTATGAAGTAGATGATAAGGTGAGTGAAAAGACTGGATCTGATCGACAATGAACCATTCGAAAAACTGCTGGTTAACTGTACATCGATTTTTGCATCATAATAGCCGATTTATCTTTGTCATGCGTTAAGACACCGCAAGGGGAACCTGTGGTGCCCTAATTGCCCCATTCCGCTCGTGCAAGGTCACAAACACACGCCTAACTTCCTCTTTAATCACTCTCACTGCAAGCTAATTAACCCTCTTTGGGTATAATGGGTGTTGTAATTGTGTGTGTGTGTCAGATTGGAAGTCAAGTTGTCGTGGGGATGAAGGTGAAAGTGGCAGCTGGAGCAGTTACAGGTAAATTACTGCTGTTAATGTGTGTCACTGGGTTACTGCTGAATACATGACCTGTTTGTGGAGAGAGAGAGAGAGAGAGAGAGAGAGAGAGAGAGAGAGCGAGAATTGGACTAAAAAAGAAGAGAAATGCGTTTGGGAAGTCAATTCAGGACGATGTTCAACGATTAAACCTCGACGACTGTTATTACCTTTATGGATACAAAGGAGACGATTTGAGGCAACTTGGAAATTTCACCTTGTTATGAATGGGTAACTCCCTCACTCCCTCACCCCCGTTTATTAATTAAAGGTACACTAAAACAAAACGACCATATTAAGTTATTTTGTTTATCTCTAGAAATAAACGAACTGACCAACCTCCACAGTTCGAAGAGTTTCTAAAGTTATATATAGCTAAAGATACCAAAAGCAAAACAGAAATTAGTCATGGAAAAGAGGGGTAAATAATAACTATAACTCTTTTATTTCAAAAAAAAAAAATAATAGAATACTTTTTTCCGAAGATAAAGATTATGGATTAAGACCGTATCTTAACTGACATAGAGGGGTTCGTAACGCCTCTTCCTTGGCTATTTATTTTCCTTGTTTCTCTATAGCATTATCTTGTATTCCATCAGTATCTTCTAAATAGACATAATGTGCATCGCTATACCTTTTTTACCCTAACTTGGCCTAGCAGTTTCTCCATCTTGAATACTGAGCTGTATCAAGAGACAGACACTTGATAATGGTGCTAGTTACGAAGCAGTGCTGTGGAATGGACGTACAGCATATCATTGTCTTTTTCTACCACTGACTATCTGATAATAAGCTGTACAAGGACAAAAATCTGGGCAAAGTTAGACTAGAACCAGTATAACACAGAAGGATATTAAGGTGCAATGGGTAAAATAAATAGCCAAGTCAGAGGTGCGACGACATCCCCATGGCCGCTTAGAATACGACCCTTTGTAGGAAAGTTAAGAAAAATAAAACTTACTTTTCAGTATTACCCATTCCATCTGTAATACGTGTTGCGGTATAATTGGCTGCGCCATGTAATTAAGATAGTTAATTAACCCAGGTCCGCCATAATTAGCCTATGTGACCTCATACACGTAGGTGGGTGTGGATTTTGTCTATTTAACCCCTACATTGCTGCTGGAGTGAGACGCCTTCACGTGGTGCCACTAGTATGCTCGAGCTTTTCCTCTACACGGTTGTGCAAACGTCCCTCATCTTTCTTGTTGTGCATCGTAAAGAGGATGTTGTATTGCCTAAGATAGTCCTCCTCAGCCTGTAGTCCACTGGGTTAACATACAGATAATGGAACAACAACATCAGTACGAACATCTTCTTCTCTTTAGTTATGTTATTTTTAAGAGATTCAGTTCTGGTTAGGAGAAGGTTTTCGAACCGAAGTGCTGAAAGTATCCTTCCTTAACCGTTTCAGTGCAAAGGCCTATTATTTTATTTTATTTTTGCTGTTTCTATGCGTTTATTCTCATCACAGGCGTGGTTTTTCGAGCTCGATGAATTAGATATAACTTTAGATAACCCCTTCTGTGCAAGAGTTAGGTAAAATCACTGAAAAGTATTATCTGGTGGTATAGTTTTTTTTTTTTTTCTGTGTGTGTGTGTGTGTGTGTGTGTGTGTGTGTGTGTGTGTGTGTGTGTGTGTGTGTGTGTGTGTGTGTGTGTGTGGTAGGTGGTGGCGACCATCATCCATTCACTTGATGTAGTGCTGCCTACTTCTTCCTCAGCCTTTATTTATTTTTATTTTTTTTCTGTGGCTGCTTTCCTCTCTTCCTATTTCTCTCATCTTTCCTGTCTCTTCTTATTGCTTTTCTTTCCTTTACAGGTGGCTTTACATTGAGTGACAAGCCAAATGGTTTCCTGTAAGCCAAGAAACCATTTACAACGCTGGGTGGTAACCATATAACCAAACCATACGTGCTCCCTACGTGTCAACAAGTGGGTTGGTGGAGGGTTAGTACCCCTCCCCGTAAAACAAATAATTCAGAGTCAATGGCCACCCCTTACGGGATTATGGCGTCTGGCAGTTGATTGATTGATTGATTGTGTGTGTGTGTGTGTGTGTGTGTGTGTGTGTGTGTGTTTAATCTGAGAAAGAATCTTAACTTTTTTTCAGCTCGGTTTATGGCCAAGTGTAGTCAGAGTGGAGGATATCTTTGACTAGTAACCAAGGAGACTCATTTCAACCTGATAACAAAGGTTCGTCAGATTTCACACAACCACAGTTTAGAATTCAAGGTATGAGAGACACACAGTTCTCTCAAATGGAAATGGAAAGACTCTAGCTTAATTGAACAGAAGAAAGGTGTCATCGTGTTAGTGTTTACTGTATTCACTACGGGATTTCGCCCCTAAAATGAGTTAAATAATTTGGTGGTAAAATGAATGCGTTGTTCTACCGCCTGGGTTCGACTGGATCTGCCATTAGACCTTTGAACAGAAGGGACTGGAATAGGGACGTGGATCTGATAATAGACGGTTGTGTGTCGAAGGCTGCGGGGATGTTGAGTATTTTTCTTGCTAATTGTACTAGGCATAACTTTCTTTTTCTTTCTTTCACTTCTTTTCTTTCTTTCCACGGAGTTTTTGAATGAACGCGTCAGAGTGACACGAGTAGGCTAAATCTCTAGGAGGTGATTGCAAGATGTAAGATCATTATACACATACATATAAACAAACACAGCCACTTAGCACTTCTATTTTCTCATACACATCTCTCTCTAGAGATAATTCCGTTTTCATTAGTACATCGCCAGCATGGGAAAGGGGTAATTCAGGCTACCACTCTCCCTCTGGGAAGAAGGTACGGCCCTGATGTGAAGCTCAAAGGAGGTTACAGATAGCTATAGGATGTTGGTGGTTGAAATAAACTGTTCTCACCACCAAATTTATCAGAGAATGGTACTGGTTGAAGAAGAGGCAGTGTTCCCTCCATCATATCAATTTGAGGATGTCAGTGGTCGAAATACAGTGTTCTCCCCACAATATCTGATGATGCTCGTGTTCTCTCTGCCACATCCATCGCTTCAGATTTTCCCAGGTGACCATTCCAGAAAGATCGATCAGGGGAATAATTTTGTGGTTCAAACGGAATATCTGAATGAATTTTGCGACCCAGCCTCCATCAGCTCAATTGTCCTCATGACCTTATTTCATCCTCTCTCTCTCTCTCTCTCTCTCTCTGTTCAATAACCTTCTCGTCGACGCAGCGGAAGACCTCAACTCCCTATCTTTATCGCTAAGAAAGAGGTGGGAAAATTACACAACGGTTGAAAAAAAAAAAAAAAAAAACATACGGTAACAATACAGAAGATATTAACCTGAGGACATTTTCAGTTTTATTCTTCCTCCACCTCAGACGCACATGTTTATCTATGACAGGCCACGATTTAATAAAGACTATTATACGTTCCTCGTCCACTCCGCCGGGCAATTCTTCGTGCGTTGCGGGGACAGCTCAGCCAGCGTTCAATTCTTCGTGTGTTGCGGGGACAGCTCGGCCAGCGTTCAATTTTTCTTGTGTTGCAGGGACAGCTCAGCCAGCGTTCAATTCTTCGTGTGTTGCGGGGACAGCCCAGTCATCGTTACCAGTGTCTACTCTGCATCATATTTTATTCACCTCTTACTCCGACTGCCACCCCCACCCCCACACCAGCAAAGTGAACCGTCCTCACAACACATAAGGCACCCTCAAATAAGTTCCTAGTGGACGGTATGGACAGTCCTAAATAACCTCTCTAGTTCTAAGCATGTCTTCTGAAATAGTTATAATAGTGCTCCTGCGTAGTAAGCATATAAATAAATAAATAAAATATAAATAATAAAAAATCTCGTCACCAAACCGATCTGAATAAAATTGTCCACCTGTAAGAAGGAAGAAAGGAAAGCTGTAATGGTCTTGAAATCTAAGAGAGAGAGAGAGAGAGAGAGAGAGAGAGAGAGAATTAGCTTGTGGAACGGGATGGGATGGGCAAATATATATTGGAAACGATGGCTTTGTTAGGGTGATAGATTTGCTTGACTGTGTGGTACGGAAGTGAGGCGGTGTGTAGAGGTCAATGTGTGGGTGTCTTGACAGAACTGGAGTGGGTGGTGTAGGTGGCTTGGCAGTACTAGAGTGGGTGGTGTGGGTGGTTTGACAGGACTGGTGTGGGTGGCTTGACACGACTGGGGTAAGTGGTGTGGGTGGCTTGACAGAGTTGGAGTGAATGGTGTGGGTGGCTTGATAAGGCTAGAGTGAGTGGTGTGGGTGGCTTGACCGGGTTCGAGTGCGTGGTGTCGGTGGCTTGACAGGACTGGAGTAAGTGGTTTGGGTGGCTTGATAAGGTTGGAGTGAGTGGTGTAGGTGGTTTGGCTGAACTAAAGTGACGGGTTGAGTGAGTGAACTGCAGTGGGGTGGTGTGAGTGGTATTTGTTGTGCAGGTGGTGTGGTAAGCCAAGACCGGCCTACAGCGGAGAACTAAAAGAATACAAACAACAATAGACTTCTTTTTGCAGGGACTGTTTGATGTATGGTTGGATGCAGCTAATGTAACCATCCTATGAGTCACAGAATAGGACCCATAGGAGAGAGAGAGAGAGAGAGAGAGAGAGAGAGAGAGAGAGAGAGAACAGCTACCATGCAATATAGAGAACTGTCGTGGTAATGTCACAGGAAAGGTTGAAGGGAAATCATATTCCATTTTATCAACTTCAAGGAGGAAACACATCTACTCCGCATTATGTACAAACTTATGAGTATATTGTTCTGAAGTTATCTCCTCCATTCTTACTACTGCAAGATATTATGTATTATCCAGAAGTGGAGATACTTAGCTGGGAATAAGAAAATGAATAACTGTGCATGCGGTTCTTAAATGTCAGTATTATATCAGAGTTGTCACAATAGGAGGCTACTTTTCCATATATTTACAACTCCACTGAAAACACTCCTTGTGTTTGGAAACGCTTGCTAGCACCGATCAACTGTAAAGTCTTTAAGACAGTCATACTATCATATCCTTAGAAAGTCTCATATATCTAAAATACAATCCAGTGGCGTAGTTAGGTCTCCACCAGTTAAGGGGAGGGGGGAGAGGGGGAGGCAAGATGAAGTCAAGCGTTATTCTGCGGGACCCACTGATATAGTGTGTTCACCTTAAATTATCTGAAACTTCAAATGGGGAGACAGTCTGACTGGGGGAGACTACCCTACCCCAAAGTAGCTACGCCAGCCTTAAATTCCCCTTTTGTCTGTATCTTATACCAATCTTTGTTATCGATCCAAACGAGCACGCTGTCATTGATTCCATGTGCCGTTAGTTCTTCTGTGGGAATTTTTATCAAAAGCCATTGGAGAATCGAGCAGATAATGTCAGTAGACATACTCCCGTCGTATATGACCAACACTTCAATATATCATTTTACTCCGGGATTCATATCTATGGTGAAGGTAAATGCCGTCACTCTTTTCGATAGCCGGATTTGAAGTGACGAATGGATGAGTCCTTGAGTGAACTCCTCTGAGGTTAAAGACAGCGAAATCAATCCCCATCACTCAAAAAATTATTCAAAGGCTGACTCCGCAAGTTTTTATGAGGGAAAACCAAAAAACGACTCTGCCATTGTCATCAGAAAAGTGAACCAAACTCGGCAGTCCAGAGATTTTACTGCTTTACTGTAGTTCGGTTTTAAAATCATCCACAAAGACGCAACTATACAAATAATTCCGTCTGCCTTTGATCCCATTCATACGGTTATCACCCATTATTTTTTCTCTGAGGCCAACCATCAACCATTTTTTTTACTCTCGGGGAAACGATCAATCATTATTTTTCACATAGGCAATCGATCAACCAATATTTTTTTTTTTCTAAAGCGAATGATCAACCATTATTTTTTCTTCAGGGGAGGAATTATCATCGTCAACCAAGCGACGTGTTTATATTATTTCTTGCCATGATGACAACAAACTTAAAAAAAAATAAAAAATAAAAACTACAACTTGGCCATATCTATTACTCTATTCTTGCCATCTACAGACGATTTTACTCAGCTTAGGAGGGATTCTTCTATATTAGCCTTTAACAGCTTGATTAATGTTGCTTAGTGGCTGGAAAAGTTAAAAAAAGAAAACAGGCACTACTGCTCTACATCCTTTCCATAGACATTCTTCGTGACTAGCACCATATTTTACTGATATATTGCTACAGCTCAGCATTTACGATAGACCCCAGTTTCAGTCCAAGCAAAAATGAAAATCTTATACCAACTACTGTGGTCCCTTAGTAGTTCAGTAGTGACTCCTTCATCCCGAGGTTGGGTTATATATTGTACTTTTCTCTCTACAGGCAACCTTATTCAACTTGTTGGAAGACGCATTTGCTTAGTTTATTCTTCCTGTCTACGGAGACTTTACCCAGAAGAGAAGACATTTTTCTCCCAAGGATTAGATACAGCCTACACTAGTTCGTTTGTCAATAGAAATATTTCCATAGACTGGTGAAATGATCTGGGGGTAGGAAAAAAAGACAATACGTCACCTTAGAGAAGTGCTCAATAAATACTGTCACCACTTGGATCCTCTGACCACAATCTCATCAAAGCCTCATTAGCTAACCCTCCTACACCTCCCCATTCTGAACCTGTCAGGGTGACCCGATGGCACTTTGACAGGGCAGACTGGGATGGATTTAGAAATTATCTTGCTGATGTTCCATGGCAGTCTTTCTTCTCTGGTGATCCCAATTCTACCCAGTCCCACATTTGCGACTTAATACTAGCTGGTATGGATTTATTCATACCAAGTCAACAATTCACTAAAAGATCAAACTCTCCAAAATGGTTTGATGGCAATTGTGCCAGAGCAACAGCCCAAAAGTCATTAGCATATAACTCTTACTTAAAATCGAAAACATCTGAATCACTCTCCCAATTTAAAATTGCTAGAAATCATGCAAAAGCTGTATTAAATCTATCTAAATCAAACTTTATTCAAAAGCAAGCATCTAAACTACTTAACAACCCTAACGACAATAGAATATTCTGGTCAACTCTTAATTCTTTCAATAATAACTTTAACAAGTCATCTTCCATTCCCCCCTTAAAATCTTCAGATGGCAATATTACAAATGACCCACGTGGGAAAGCAGATATCTTTGCTAGTACCTTTGCCAGAAACTCTACCATAGATGATACCAGCCAGAATGTCTCAGTACTGAAACTTGATTCTCCCGAAATTGCCCCACTTAAAATACAGACAAGATACGTAAAATCCATCCTAGACAATTTACCTACCAACAAAGCTCCAGGCTCAGATGGAATTCCGCCAATTGTTTTGAAAAAGTGTTCCCCTGAACTTGCCTCTGTCCTTGCTAAATTATTCAGACTATGCATACGTACTTCTTTATTCCCAAATTCATGGAAAGAAGCCAATATCCACCCAGTTCCGAAGAAAGGAAGTTCGTCTGACCCCTCCAATTACAGACCAATAGCTGTCACATCTTCTCTTGGTAAGGTATTTGAAACTTTAATTAAAAAGCATATTGTTAAATATCTTGAATCCAACAACTTAATTAGTGAGAGACAATACGGTTTTCGCCACGAAAGATCCACCATTGACATACTCAATCTCTTAACTCATACCATCCATCAATCAATTGATCTTTTTGGAGAAACTCATGCAGTAGCTCTTGATATCTCTAAAGCTTTCGACAGAGTATGGCACCGTTCCCTGCTGTCCAAACTCCCTTGCTATGGACTAACGTCTTTTGTTCCTTTGATTTCTTCTTATCTTAGTGACAGGAAAATAAGAGTAAAAGTAGATGATGTATATTCGAATTTCCACTCAATTAACGCCGGCGTGCCGCAGGGATCAGTTCTGGCGCCAACCCAATTTCTGGTTCATATTAATGATCTCTTATCTGTCACTCACAATCCCATTCACTCATATGCAGATGACTCAACACTACATAGTTCATTCACACTCAGACATCCATTTACAAAGTCTAATATCTCTACCTCTCAACTCAGTACAGCCATCTCCATAAATCAAGATCTAGCTACAATCAGTGAATGGGGACAAAACAACCTTGTCTCTTTTAATGCTATAAACTAAATATATACAGTTTACTAATAGACAGATATTGCCAGATTCGTACATTACCTTCAGTGCTACTAATATTCCCATCTCCAAAAGTTTTGAAATTCTTGGTGTCTCACTTAACAGTGCCCTCAGCTGGACCTCTCATGTCAGATCACTTGCTAAAACCGCCTCAAAGAAACTTGGATTATTGTACAGAGTCCGTAACTTCTTCGCCGATGAGCAGTTAGCTATAATTTATAAGAGTCATGTACGCTCTCAGCTTGAATATTGCTCACCCTTGTGGAATGGTTGTGGAGAGGTTGCATTAAGACAACTAGACAAAATTCAGAATAAAGCTGTTAGAATCATTAACAACCCTGCCATTACATATAAACTACCTCCCCTGCAAGTAAGAAGGAATGTTGCCTCCCCTGCATTATTTTACAGATATCTTTTTGGCAAATGCTCAGACGAAGTTGCGTCCATGGTGCCACCTCTCCATGCCTTCCCTCGTGCTACACGGGCATCTGGTAGCGCTCATGACTGGAATGTCACTCAGCCATATTGCAGAACTTCTGCCTATCAGAATTCTTTCATTCCCCGAACTGCATCTCACTGGAACTCGCTTCCCCAGAGTTGTTTTCCTCCAAATTTCAACCCACAACTGTTCAACTCTAACTGTTACAGATATTTTATGAACAGAGGACACCAGTAATCTGGTGTATGGATTTTTTTTTTTTACCCATTTGTTTTTCCTTCCTCCGTTCTGTTATTTATAAAAAAAAAAAAAAAAAATCTTACTCGTCCGATTTGAGACCTTTAGTAAATTGAATCAAATCGTATGGTGGAGACACATTAACTACAAGACGCCAACTGGGTTACTAGCGACCTGCGAGAGTCCAAAATCATACAATTGCACCTTCATTTCATCCCATTCATATGATAACTAGCGTGTGTCACTAATCGGTGGAGTCAGAGTTAAATGATTGATTTTTGTGGCATAACGGTGGAAGACGCCAGAGCAGCGAAGGTCAGGTCAGGTCTGCATCAGTTCAATAAATGACGCGGGTTCAAGTCCCGGTTAAAAGAATTTGAGTATCGTTAAACTAGAATTTACTGATCTACCATAAGACCAGCTGACAGGTAAAAACACTCCCGCTTATACCAATACACCTATCCTGCATGAGACAGCCTTTGCGTGTATTCAGTATGGATAGTGGGTGTTAGCGCCGGGGTGGTGACATGTAGAGGTGTGTGATACAGTACATAGGAGGACTGCTGGGCCTTAGAGAACGTGTATCTAAAGCCTATGTCCACAGTTGATCTTGAATTTGGCTCTCTCTTGTATTTTGTTTTTCTCTTGGAAGGAATAGTTTTGCAGGCTCGTTGCCTTTGGTTCCTTCTTCCTCACATAAAAAAAAAAAAATTAGACAAATTATTTTAATATAGGTGGGATGAGGCGCGCATAACAAAGACCCCCAAACTGAAAGCCTGTAAAATATGTCCGCTTCCATCTGATGACTAATGTATGTATTGTTTTTCTTATCCTCAGGGGCTGCATTCAGCCTATGGAACAATCATGTGTACTGAAGGGATTAACATAGGCTTTACAAGCAAATTTTGTAAGGTTAGCATGAACAGATAAAGCACTTCTTCCCCGGATCGAAGGGGTTTTAAAGGGAGAGAGAAATGGGGTTAAGGTACTGAAATTTTCCATAAGAACCCTGTGGAGTAAAAAAACTATGAGGATGTGATTCTCTCCCCCTCCTCACTTGAAACGGCTACCCTAGGTTTGTGTCACCATTAATCAATCATTTTACCGCCAGAAACCTCCCCAAAACTAAATAACTCCCCTGGGAATAATGAAAATAAGGATGTAAGCAGTTATCGTATTGAGCGACTGAAGAGGTGATTCCCACGGTCAGGTTAAGTGAGATTAGGTTAGGATATCAGATTAGGATGAGTTAGAGTCGCTTAGTTAGGTTAGGTTTCTCGTACACAGGCACACACAGAAATGTAGACTTAGACACACACACACACACACACACACACACACGCAGATATACAGGCTCATAGACACACACACACACACACACACACACACACACACACACACACACACATACACACACACCTATATACAGACGAACACACACACACACACACACACACACACACACACATACTACTCCTCATCCTTCCCTTCGACGTCTGAACCTAACCCTGGGCCTTTAAGTTTTTGATGGGCAGAAAAGAATTAGACAACATATGGTCCAGGTGTATAATTCTCCCCATAGAAGTGTATAATTTCCCCCATAGAAGTGTATAATTTCCCCCATAGAAGTGTATAATTTCCCCCATAGAAGTGTATAATTTCCCTCCTAGAAGTGCATAATTTCCCCCATAGAAGTGCATAATTTCCCCCATAGAAGTGTATAATTTCCCCCATAGAAGTGTATAATTTCCCCCATAGAAGTGTATAATTTCCCTCCTAGAAGTGCATAATTTCCCCCATAGAAGTGCATAATTTCCCCCATAGAAGTGCATAATTTCCCCATAGAAGTGTATAATTTCCCCCATAGAAGTGTATAATTTCCCCCATAAAAGTGTATAATTTCCTAACGGCAAGGATTGAGAACTCTTCTTATAAGACCTGGGTTCGCATTGGTCCAAAAGTGTACTGTAATTAATGTGATTCTCATTTATATTGACTCATGTAAGGTAATAAGAGATTCTAATGGTCTCTCTCTCTCTCTCTCTCTCTCTCTCTCTCTCTCTCTCTCTCTCTCTCTCTCGTGGGCGATCTAATTTCGCTTCCCGTCGCCTCTGCCTCTCGTCATTGGATTATTCTCAAGGCTGGGGGGAGTCTTTATCCATGCAAAGTCTAGGGAATGAAATCGACCCTTTCGTGAAGTACCGCAGTGTCATTTTCCCCTTCTGCACCTGCCTATCGAGGAGTCGAATTTATCAGTTTCGGACGAGTGAAGTTCATTTGTCTGTCTATCTATCTATCTATCTATCTATATCTATCTGTCTATCTGTCTATCTGTCTATTTATATCTATCTATCTGTCCATGTATTTATTTTTCTCTTGTGCAGACACTAAAGCTCATTCGTTTTAAAAGTTTCTGGACATTTAATGTTTTTTTTTTGACAACTCTGAGGAGGTACAAATAATAATAATAATTTTTTTTTTTTTTACGTGTTCGAGACAACGTAGATCTCATTTGTGTCTTGCAGTTAAGTGACTTTATCGAAACTATTCATTAATTTATTTGTCGACTTATTTAATCATCGTCTTTCTGTTTATTCATATTAAGCTTTAGACACTTAAATCAATTTGCTTTTTCCGACTTTTGGAGGGATGGAGTGGAGGGGTATATGAGCGAGGGGGGTATGAGCTAGGAGCAGGGCAGTATAATGGCGTTGGACAGGGCGACATGGAGGCGATTTGTTTGTGGCCACCCTTTACGGGATTGAGGTCTCTGGCAATATATAGGTAGATGGTAAAAATTTAGAAGTTTTTAATCAGCAGTACACCGTAGAACTTATTATTATTATTATTATTATTATTATTATTATTATCATTATTATTATTATTATTATTATTACAGTTTCCAGACATTGTAAAGTCCACTTGGTTTTTACAGTTTTGTGACGTTGCACAGCACATTATTTTTTTTTCTTTTTTCAGTTATCAGACACTGTAACGGTGATGAGTTTTTGAACAGTCTTGAAGTGAAAGTTTATCAGCTTTTACAAGTCTCGAGATGCTGTGAAAATTGTTTGTTTTTTGCACTTTTTTTTTAAACAGTAAGCTCAATGGATTTTTGAAACCTTGTGAAGGCAATATTAGCCATAACTCTACACTCATAAAACACTAAAACAAAACAAACACTGGGTAAGGAGCAGCAATGAAACAATTAACTCAGGAATATGACACTGATGGAATAAAACGCATGACAGTACATAACCCTTGGATGAAACAAATTATTAGGGTTGGGAATAGCAATGAATTAACCCCGATAAGTGACACCTCCAGAACAAACACGAAGATGTATGTGACACTGAAAAAGCAAACACAGTGTGAGAGTGTAAAAAGAACTACCAACATTCTACAGTATAATGTATCATCGTCATCGTCATCATCATCAGCAGCAGCGACTGCAAGTACACTGCTGAACAAAGGCCTCCCCCAACCTTCTCCACGAATTCCTTGACTGAGCCAATCTCTGCCATGTTTTCACTGCAGACTTCCCTCTCTCATCTCTCCACCATCTCTCTGGCCTTTTTTCTGCTATGCTTACTATCTCTTGGATCTATAATGTGTAAAAAAAAAAAAAAATCAGAACTGCCACAAACCTGGATGAGAAAGTGGAAAAAAAAATTGAAACATAAATAATTTAAGTGGTAGAACATAAGCCACTTAATCACTATGCTAGGCGACGGGAAGGTCCAGGGCCTGTATTATTGTCGGTTCAGGAAGCTCACCAACGCCTTTTCCTCAGCGATTTATTTTGTTTATTACACCTTACTGTCCTTGCCTGTGTTGCATAAATTCTTCCATTATCTCCATACTATGCATAGATAACGTACAATGGGATATTAACTAGCCATACCCAAAAATAAATCGCTAAGGAATAGGTGTTATGGAGCTTCATTACCCGACGAGATTGCGAACCTTGGTCATCCCCCCTTTTCTGAAATCCTGTGGCTGGGCAGGTTTGATGAAAGACGGAAATCCTGTCTCATGGGAATTTGGATTTGCATTTTTCGTCTTAAAATTTCACATACTTCTTGTACCCTGCCACAAAAGCAAACTTGAATTAAAGAATGAAACGTGCAATGAAACCTGATATCGAACCCTAGGTCACAAAGCATAATCCTTAATAAACGAAGCGTAAACATAAGACTGAGTAAATCGACAAAGAAGCACACATCTTCCCACAATACCCAAACAGTTGTCTATCAGCACAGCATAATCTATCTATCTATATACCTAGGCTGCTTCCCTCAAGGAAAGGGAGGTAGCATAATACCTGGGATTAAGAGGAGGAGGAGGAGGAGAAGGAGGAGGAGGAAGCTTTTATGTCCTTTCTTTCTGGATTCTTAAACCGCTCAAAAGAGGTTAACTATTTTCTCATTTCCTCCTTCAGCCTCAGGTTAAAATCAGGAAGATGAAATAAATCCAAACTATGCTGGCTCCAAACTTAACTTCCCACTTTACTACTGCACAGCCTCAATATCACAAAATTGCTCTTACCATCCATATACTCCCTGAAAACAAAACAAAACAAAATAAATAAATATACAACAATGAATATAAATACCTACAATTTATCGGTAACTTTAATAACGAGAATGAGCCGCCCCCGCCAATTGATCTAAAAGCCGAATATTTAACTTTGCAGTGTGACTCGGCCATTATGTGATTATTTTCAAAACAGAATTACATCAGTTTTCGCCTAACCCTTAACCCTTCCACTAGCATCGTTCGAATAAAATGAAAACTGTTTGAGCTTCCTTTGCCCAGTGACCCTGACATTTAACCTTTCACTGTGACCTAGACTTTCAACTGATTCTCCTCAAAACTGAATCCCATCATCCTTGTCTGAACCTGAACCATACCACAGAGTTTAGTTTAAATCAGACAAAAACTGTTTGAGCTTACCTTGCCGTGTGACCTTGACCTTTGACCTATTGTTCTCAAAGGTCAACTCCACGGGTGATTCTCAGACCATCCACCAAGTTTCATGCAAATCGCATCAAACCCGGTTTTAGTTATTTTGTTCACTCACGTGGACGTGGGTCAAAATTTCACCTTGCTCTGCAGCTTTGACCTTTTACTAATTATTCTCAAAATTGAATACCTCCGTTCTTGCCTGACCCTTAACACCTTCACCAAGTTTATTTCAACTCAGATAAAAGCTGAGTTGACTTTGCCCTTTGACCTTGACCTTTGTTTTCAACAACTCTTTTATTTTTTTCTCTGTCTTGACCTCTTTCGCAAAGTTTGGTCAGACCTGAATAAACGCTATACGTTAACCTTGTGACCTTCACCTTTGACCTATTTTTATCAATAGTATAGGTCAGTTCCGCTGCTAACCCTCAAGCATTTTATGAAGTTTGGTCCAGATCAGACCCAAACTATTCAAGTTATTTTGTACACACACATACACGCTGGGAACTTCTTTAAACCCTTACGTTTTTAATCTGATCATGGATCTGCTGGTACGTGGGGCAAGAGATCAGTCCCCCTGGTTCATGCCCTTTGCTAATGACATCGTTCTGTGCAGCACCAGAAGAGGGGAGGTGGAGAGGAAATTAGAACAACGGAGAGGGGCTACGGGAAACAGGACTGACCATCATTAGGAAGAAAGCGGTATACCTAAGGCTTAACGAATGTCAAAATTCAAAGATTAGTTTACAGAGATTAAAACGAGGAAAGTTTAAATATCTAAGATCGATGGTGGCCGAGGATGGAGACTTGGACGGGGAAATAACCCAGAGAGTGCAGGTGGGATGGAGGAACTGGCGGAGGGTATTGGGAGTGCTACGTGAAAGAAGAATCAACATGAGACAAAGGTAAGGTATATAAAACGGTAGAGAGACTGGGTTTGATGTACGGGGCTGAGAGGTGGGCAGTGGAGAAAACACAGGAGGAAAAGTTAGATGTGGCGGAGTTGAGAATGTTGAGATGGGTGTGTGGAGTAGCGAAGTTGGATAGGATAGGAAATGAGGGAATCAGAGGAACAGTGAAGGTGGGTGAGGTAACCAAGAAGGTGCAGAAAATAAAACTAAATTGGTGTGGGTATGTGATGAGAAGGGATGAAGAATATGTGGGAAGGAGAGTAATGGAAATGTAGATACAAGGAAGGAGGAAGAGGAGACGGCCGAAGAGGAGGTGGATGGATTGTGAGAGCGAAGATTTGAGGGAAAAGAGGCTAACGGAGGATGAGGCGCAGGACCGAGCTGTATAGCGAAGATTGGTCAAACACATCGACCTTATACAGAAGTGGGAAAACATGGAGGATAAAGATGATAACGAAGACACAGGGATCGAAGTCTGACCTCGCACTGTGACCTTGACCTGAGGCTGATTGCTCTCAGAAATGAATCGTTTCACCCTTGCCTTACCCTCAACCCATCCCTCATTTTTGGTGTAGATTGGATAAAACAGTTGATTTTGCTAGGTCATCATATTTTGACCCAGCACTGTGACCTCTGTTTCTGACATGTTCTTAAAAATATTAAGTTTACTTGCTGGCTGTTTTTAAACCTTTCCTCCAGGTCTGGTTAAATTTTGATAAAGACTTTTTTCTTTGTCACACACATACACACAATAAAGGCGGAAGCCGAAAAAAAAAAAGTTTGACTATATTTAACATTTATGGGGAAAACTGTGACAATAAAACTACTTCTCTCATCTGCTTTTCCTCGCAATCAAAAGGGCATGAGACAGCCATAAAACACTGAACTCGGGTTTGCCTATGTAATATTCAGATAAAATGAAAGCAGTACGTGCATGTGATATTCCGACAAACACATCGATTCAGAGATGCAGACGAGAGAGACAGAGATTATCCCAGCCTACGTGAGAGGGTGGGGTATGCTGGTAAGAGAGGAGGGGGAGTGAAAGTAAGGAAATATAAAGTCGCCTACACACTCGTAAAACAATATACACTTTGAGGGGTAACAGCCAACTCAGACTTGGTTATACCTCTCCTTACTTTATTTTCCCTCCCTTTATTCCCTACTTCCTTCCGTGTTATCTTCCTTCCTTCCTTTTCACTCTCCATTCCTCCCTCCTCACCCTCCCATCTTTCTTTCCTTCCTTCCCTTTCTTGTAACCCCCTCATGAGGAAGACAACTTTAGTATTCGTTCCCATCTACACCCTGTTCACTATAACTTGGTCTAAAATTTACCATCTCTCCATCTAGACTACTGAGCTGTAAAGAAGAATAACACTACAATATGGTGCTAGTCACAAAGAAGTGCTATGGAAAGGATGTAGAGCCGTAGTATTCTCTCTTTCTTCCACTGAGCTACATGAAATAAGCTGCAAAAGGACGAAAATCTGGGCCAAGTAAAAATGAATGAACTATAGAATCAGACGATTTTTTTAAGTCTGAAACAAAGTATGGAGGACTAAGAATGTTAATACGGCTCCCATTAGCCCCTCGATGATAGGGACAACTCTTGTGTTTTATTCCATCTATTGTCAAGTTTAATTTATTCATCTAACAGTGGGTAAAGGATTCTTAGTGTTAGTGCTTCAAGGGTTCCAAAAGTTTCCATACATTACTTAATTCAACTACGTGCAAAGCTTCCTAAGTAATTTAATACTGCTTGGTGGTCCAGACGTCTCCATACATAGAGAAAATTATCACTTTTTCAACAAACTGTCACTGATTCACAACATATGCCCTACGTGGCCGTCATTACTTTGAAAACACATAAGGATACGTCTTCCCCACTCATGATGAACTCTTTTTAACACATCTGTCATTCTAGAGAGGTGCCTGAAGAGAGAGAGAGACAATTATTCCTATGCATGGAGGCTTTTCAAACACCCTGTCCTGCCATTAACCCTTCCAAGATCAGAACTCAATTTTTTTCCGATCAGTGTCATGATTTTATTCAGCTGAGAGTAAGTCATAGGAGCCTGAGTACTAAATAATCAACGTACTGTACTGTCTACGTAGGAAAAGATAAGGGCACATGGTTAGGCTTATGAAATGGAGTCAGGATTCCAGGGGCTTGAATAATGAGTGTGTGTAATTTTGTAACTCACTTCACAGAGCATGCTGTGGAGAGTACACCCACTTGTCTTTCTCAGACCCTGTCTTTGGATGACGATGATGAAGATGATGATGAAAGTACTAATACTACCACTAATAATAATAATGATAACAACAGTAATAATAATAATAATAATAATAATAATAATAATTCATCCATCCATCCATCATCCAATCCTACGTTGCTCCATGAGGAGCGTAGAAGCCCGGAGCTAGGCAAGTTGGTTCTAACATTTAAGATAAGAGTGACCAGCCTCACTCATCCCTGAGTGGCATTACGTGAGCAATAAACCCCAACCATCCTTTCACCGGCTCAATCCGATTGCAGAGCCGTCATTACCCACTAAACCACCAGGCGCCAAAATTTGGTTATATGGTTTACCACCCAGCGTAGTAAATGGTTTCCTGGTGTACAGAAAACCATTTAGCTAATAATAATTAATAATAATAATAATAGTAAAAACGATAATAGACAAGTGACGACGACAATGACAACGACGACGACGACAATGATGATGATGATGATGATGATGATGATGATGATGCAATAGTATACTTTAGCGAATAATATTGTTGTCCCCTAAAATCAGGCTTCACCCTACGAACGCGAATATACATTTTTTAATACATCTTTTTCGTATCCGGCTAGAGTAATGGCGAGTCATAAAGTGGGAGAGTGAGGTGCAATATTATGGAGGAAGAGGGGAGATGAGAGAGAGAGAGAGAGAGAGAGAGAGAGAGAGAGAAGAGAGCGTGTGTATGTGTGTGTGTGTGTGTGTGTGTGTGTGTGTGTGTGTGTGTGTGTGTGTGTGTGTGTGTGTGTGTGTGTGTGTGTGTGTGTGTGTGTGTGTGTGTGAAAGCGACAGAGGTTGAGTGGCACAAGCAAAAATGAGTAACAAGGAATGAGTGAAGGATGGAGCAAGTGAGACAGCGGAGGAGGTGTAAGGAAGAATGAAAAGATTGGGGGATGGAGTGGGGATGCGTGATAGGGAGAAGAAAGAGGGTTGAGTGGGAGGGAGAAGAAAAGGGTCGAGATGGAAGGATGAGATAGAAGTGTGGGTATGTTAAGAAGGAGGAAGGAGAAAGGCGTTACATAGAGTTGCGGACCCCTTACACCTTTTGGTTCTTTCAAGGTAACACAGCCTTATCTAATATACTATAGCAGTAGGCGCGCGCACGCGTGCGTGCGTGTGTGTGTGTGTGTGTGTGTGTGTGTGTGTGTGTGTGTGTGTGTGTGTGTGTGTGTGTGTGTGTGTGTGTGTGTGTGTGTGTGTGTGTGTGTGTGTGTGTGTGTGTGTGTGTGTGTGTGTGTGTGTGTGTGTGTGTGTGTGTGTGTGTGTGTGTGTGTGTATTTTGGACAGCCGAAACTACATATTCAAACCTCACCAAAACTGACAAAAAAATCGCAAAAAATTCGCTGATGTGAAAAAAAAACTTGGTCCCATCACGATTGAAAAACTTTTACTATATTGAATGAGCGATCACATTTTGACCAAAAAACGTTGCTCCAGGAGCCCGGCATAGGATCTCCGTAGAATTTTTTGCCCACAGGTATAACAATAATATATTATAGCTGCGTGAGAGCCCTCCGCAGGAGCAAGTGTGAGGGGCCCGAAGGGCTCACGAGCACTAGTTATTATGAGAAAGACTAGACAATTGCAAAAGTTGAAGACATAGAGGAATTTAAAACTTCTTTCCAATGACGAATATATTATTTAATCTTTGATACGTTCAGAAGATTTCTTTCACCTTAGGGAAGACTTAGAACTCAAGGGGTTGGTTTTAACTTTAATTAACCCTTCCTCCACTACACACCATCATCAAGGCAGATAAGATAGTCTGTAAATAGAAGAAGAATAGATAATACATCCTCTTACGGAAGGATAAAGAACAGGATAGTATAACATAGCCCCTAGAACAGGTATGAATGGGAGTGAACCATGGTTTTAGGCGAGACAGAGAGGGGATGAGGCTGGTAAGTGGGGGTGAGAAGGTAGTGGGTGTGGGTCAGATATAAGCATTGAGTAGAGTTCATGCAGAGAAGAATGGTGTTAGGCCTTGATGGAAGTAATATGCAGGGATGGGGGAAGTGAGTCGTGTTGTGTGATGGCGGAGAGGGATGTGGTGTGGGTGGATTTATGGGAGTGCAAGAAGTGAGAAGGGTGAAGGAATGACGTGGATTTGTGGCTGAATGTGTGCGATGAAAATATATAGACTGATAAATAGACAGACAGATAGATAGATAGACAGGTAAGGCTTAAGTGAAATACTGTCAACTACAAAAGGGCAATTAAGGCAATGCATTCCTAGTATATCTCAGTTTTACCCTAACATGCGTCTCACAACAGTCATTTTTACTTCCACGTCACTTGTTGTACTGCTGCATGAACAGGGAAAAGATGTAGTAAACTTTGTCTTACAGTCTGACCGGCCTGGGAAGTAGTGTGAAGAAGAGGGGAGAAGTGTGGAGTAGGAGGGGATAAGGTGTAAGGGCAGGGATGAAACGAGATGAAGAGAATGGATGTGAGTGAGGGAAGGAGAAAGGGAAGGGGGGGGTTAAGGGGGGGCGGACTGAAGAATGGAGGAAAGAAGATGAGGAGGGGGAGGCAAAGTCAGAGGGAAAAGAACAGGAGGGGGGGAAAAAGTGTGGGGAAGAGACACACACAAAGAGAGAGAGACAGACAGAGAGAGAGACTGTTAATGCAAAAAAAATAGGGTAATAGGGAGTAAAGTGCAATATACTGTACTCAGAAAATAATAACTATAAATTAATTAACTCTTTGAATCCACTGACAAGCGATAGGTATCCTTGCTACTTTCAGACTGTTTTATGTTCCAGTGGAAAAGTTTCTCATAAAGGGTTAATGAATGTTAGTGACCGTATGTATGCAGACAGGCAGAGAAAAGACAGGCAGGCAGACAAACAGAGAGGCAGGTAAGGAAGCAAATAGGCTGGTGGAGGAGAGACAGATCGGTAGGTAGGAATGTAGACAGAGGGAAGGCAGGCTGTCAGCGGGCTGGCAAGTTTTGAGGAGGGATAAAAGGGATAGGCAGAGAGGCAGGCAGGCAGGAAGGAAGGAAGGAGAGAAGGCAAGCAGGCAGACATGAAGGAAGGAGGGAATAAAGACAGGCATGAGAGCAGGCAAGCATGAAGGCAGGCAAAGTTGCATAGAAGCTTTCATACAGGTAATTGAGTAGTTAGGTAGGTAGGCTGGCAAGCAGGCAGAGAGGCAAGAAAAAAAAGTCTGCTAGGCAGACAGGCAAACAGGCAGGCAGGTAGGCAGGCAGATGGGCAGATAGGAAGACCTTCAGAGGAGATAAAAAGGCGAGAGGCAGGCAGGCTAGCGGGCTGGCTTAAGGCCGCGCTAGGAAAAAACGTGGATTGAGACAGGTGGCGTGGGAAATTACACTCTGAAGCATTTTCTCTCCCTCATTCTCCGTCCCTCCTCTCCTTCTTTTCTCCAATGGCCCTCCATTTTCTCTCGCTTCACTGGTTTTCCCTTCGTCATTTCCCGGCTTTCCTCTTTCTTCCTGCCCCTCCTCCCACTTCTTCCTGTCCTTCATTCTCCTCGTTTTATTCCGCGCTTTGCAGTGGTATTCCTCATTCTCAATTCAATCCTCTTCCAGTTTTCTCCCACTCCTCCATTTCCCTCCATCTAAGAGCTCTCTCTCTCTCTCTCTCTCTCTCTCTCTCTCTCTCTCTCTCTCTCTCTCTCTCTCTCTTCCTGCTTGTAAATTCACTAGCGCTCTCCTGTGCCATAAAAGTTACTGTTCCTCCCTTAGCCCTTCTGTCTATGGAAACTTGTTTAGTCATTATGCTGGGAGAGATGCAGAGTGACGTCACGAGTTTCGACGCATCTCATTGGCTGATCATAGAGTGGTAGGAGCCAAGAGATGCCGCCAGGAGCATCGCTGCATCCCATTTATACCAGCAAGACAGTCCGTCAGTTGTCAAAAAAGAAAGAAAAAGAAAAAACTATGCATAACTCTCACCACGTTTATACCTATATATGATCTTTTTGCCTCTAAAATTTTTATTAAGTTTTACAGAATTTATCTTAGAGATAGTAATATTTCTGTGCATCTTCGTGGGTGAAACATGATATTTTACTTCACCTTTTTTCTTCAGCGTTTCTCATTCTTTCCTCTTTTCTCTCCTTTTTCTCCTTTCCTCTTTCTCTCTTCTTCTCATCTTTCCTACCCGTTCATTCCTCTCCCCCTCCATTCTTCCCTCTCTTATTTTATCTACACCATCTTCGCTTCTTTCGCATAGCATAATTCTTTCACTCTCCCATTATTTCTCCTCATCTCTCATTTCTTCCTCCTTTCTCTTCCCCGCTTCACCTCATCGCCGCTTGTACTTATCTCTCCTACTCTTGCCTTCCCCTCCCTTCCTCTCCACCCAAGTGCTTTCTTCCCTCTCCTGTTTTTTCAACACCTTCTTTACTGTCTTAACACAGTAGTTTTTTTTCCCTTCACTCCCATTCATTCTCCATAATTCTCTCCTTTCTTCACCGTTTTTCTTCCTTTCTATCCACAGATATTCCTGCTACGTCCTGTATCTCTCTTCCCCTCTCCTCTTCTCTGCTCCCATCCCTCTTACCTTCACCCTCCTCTTTTACTTTCGTTTTCTTTCCTCCCTTCTCCTTTTCTTTCATCTCCCCTTACAGGCTTCACTGGTAAACATTTTCTGCCGAACCCTAGTGGCGGTCAAATACAGTGTTGTCTCTAACAGTGTCACTCACTCCTTCATTCACTCACTCACTCGCTTGCTTACTTACTTACTGCTTACTGAATTACGAAACTATGTCAAGGACGGGATCGAGGTGTTATTAGGGGAGGGAGCTGTTAGGAAAACAAATTTTTGCACAGTGGCAGACCTCCACCCGAACCTAGTAGTAGCTACAGTGGAATGTCCGGGAACGACCCTCTGCCGAAAATAATTCTTCCTCTCCCCATGCAATACTGCTGGGGTGGGTGCTGCTGCCATTGGTGCTCTTTGTCCTGTTTATCTCATCCACTAACAACCATTCTTCCTGTGGCCGTTCTTTGTCTTTCTTCTCACTTCTTCTTACGCCATTTAATCTTTCCTTCCTTTCGCTTTCTTCATCCCTTCCCCCTAAAGTTTCCTTTTATTAAATTCTATCCTTTCTCTCCCATTCCTCCAATCCTCTCCTCACTTCCTTTCCAACTCTCTTCCTTTCCACTCCTCGTCTTCCTTCCCCTCAAATCCCTCTCAGTGCTCAGGCTTCTTTCCTTCAGGATATCCCTGTCTCCCTCCCTTTTTTTCTCCAGTCCTCTCTCTCCTTGTCATCCCCCCTCTGCTCTCTCTCTCTCTCTCTCTCTCTCTCTCTGCAATATTGGCCAGCTTACAGAGATTTGTGGGTTGGGGATGGTATGTGACGCCGACGGGGGAGTGGAAGACCTTTAAGTCAATAGTGTAAGTTTGTATCATAGACTCTCTCTCTCTCTCTCTCTCTCTCTCTCTCTCTCTCTCTCTCTCGATACAAAGCACACCTTAATAACAACTTCTCTGGATGTACAGCTTTTACACACAGTTAAACCCTACGGCAAAAATTAAGCCCACTGTTTATTTTTACCTTTCCCTTATTATGATCTTCTAGAGCTGTTTATAATCCTTCGCTGCAAACCGAAATTTAATAATAACTTCCTTATTCACCGGAACACTAATGGTGGTAGTTCTTGACCTCATTGTCCCTTGGTCTCTCTTCAGCTTAGGAAAATCGTCTTATACTAGGTGAAATTAAGTGAAAATTCGACAATTCATAGTCAGAGGGTCCAAGTTGTAAATCGTCCGTCTTTCCCTCACTTCACAAACACGCCTCCTTCACCTTGACCTGGTTCACATCTACGTCCTCTTGAGTTCAGTGTCAGAGGGAAAAAATTAGTTAGGTTCTACGCCATTTTCGTAGGACTTCTTCGTGACTAGCCTTTTAGTGTTAATCTCTTTTAGCAACTCAGTATTCAAGATGGAGGTATGGTAATTTTCGAGCCAGTTAATAATTATAAGCATACCATATCGGTCTCTAAATTTTACGAGACCACTTGCTTTGGCTGTACAGTTATAGACACACAGTTTGGTAGGTGTATAATAAAGGCCAGTGACATTAATTTTAGCCCCTTCTCTTTAATTACATTTATTTATTTAGTTATTTATGCATTTATTTAGTGATTTCTCTTTGCTATTTCCAGACAGTTTTATTTACCTCAAAATATACTTTTTTTTACTACTAGAGAGATTCGATAAAGCATTCATAAGCCATTCTCAGTAAATATATCTTCCTTACCCAGCAACGCAGAGGCCGGTATTCCCGTCGGTTAAGAAAGCTCCCTAACACCTTTTCCTCATTGATTTATTCTATTTATTCCACCTTACTGCTCTTTTCTATTACATAAATCCTTCCATTATCGCCATACTCCGTGTAAATAAGCTAAGAAAGGATATTAACTTGCCATATCCAAAAATAAATTGCTAAGGAATAGATGTTAGGAATACCTCTTACCCGACAAGAATATAAAACATGATCCTATATTTATGCAACCTGATGGGAAGGATTAGTGGATTATTTTCTTAGATCCCTAATCACCACACCACACCACACCACACCACAACACAGCACAGCACACCACGCCGCGCCACACCACGGCACACCACAACACAACACTCCACACCACACCACAACACAACACTCCACACCACACCACAACACAACACTCCACACCACACCACAACACAACACTCCACACCACACCACAACACAACACTCCACACCACACCACAACACAACACTCCACACCACACCACAACACAACACTCCACACCACACCACAACACAACACTCCACACCACACCACAACACAACACTCCACACCACACCACAACACAACAATCACAGAGCCTGCGAACTCCACATTCCAATAACAGAGCCACCTTTAGTTGTACGGAACGCACGCGCGCGCGCGCACACACACACACACACACACACACACACACACACACACACACACACACACACACACACAAGAGAGAGAGATTATGAGGTGCTTAGCGCAACTGTTTGATGTGCTTGGTTCGGTTGGTTATGCTGTCAACTGCAAAATTATGGGAACTCTGTTGACTAGCATGGCTCCAACTTTGGATTATAGAGTGAGAACCATTAGAGGAACTAGTCATTAAAATCAGGTCGTAAAAGGCCGAAGGTCATACATCATGTTTAAGGCCAGCTCGTACTTAAACCACATTTAAACCAAACTCGGTTCCCCTCTCTCAAAAAAATAATAATAATAATAAATAAAAGTCACTAAAATTTTCGGCTTTGAAAACGAGCGGTCAGAAGTAAGGGTCACAAGGCAGGGTCAGAGTTTCTGCCATTAGACTCAGTCAGTGTTTATTTGACCTGGACCTCATTTTGTGGAAGGCCTTAAGGTACGTAGTGATGTAGTGAGTCATTTTAAGGAGCAATAAGTCAAAAGTCAAAGTCACTGGGCATGCTGAAGATAAATACTTCTGATTCACTTTGTATCAAATTTGCTGAAGGGCTGAAGGTCAAGTAAGATAAACTCAAGCTTTATAAAAATGGATCGAAGATCAAGATCATATAACATGGTCAAAGGTTCGACCTTAAACTGCCTGTAGGGCATTCTGAGCACCCCTTCTTGTATACAGTATTCTCTCTTACACCTAATGGCGCAGCATACTTAACTATTTGTGTCGGCGACAGCGAGTAGAACCATGTAAGGTGGGTGGAAGAGGTGGGGGAGGCTACTAAATGCATTTTGGATGAGGGAAACTTGAAGAATTGCCCTGCCCTCCGACACTAAGATTAGAAGACACTGAGAGCAGGTAGCGTCCTGGTGTGTAAAATGAAATGTGTCTGTGTAGGTGTAGTGGTGGTGGTATAGTCAGGTGTGCTTACTGGGTTTCATTTTCAGTGTTAATTTGACACACTTCCTCATGGTAGAGGTGTGGTGGAGGTTCTGTCAGGATTCCCAATGTCAGCACCTCCACTGCGCTGACTTATCATGCATCTTTATGGATTCCCTTACAGTACTTGAAGAAGTGTTTTAACAAGCCTAACAGATTCTCTTAGTTGTTGAGTGACATTTGCACATTTTTTTCTGGATAACAACGCACTGTTTTATTCAGGACATTATAATCTTCCCGAGAATACATTTTGTGGAATTGATTATCTTATCGAACTTGTCTGTTGCGCTATGTTCAGTCAGCCTCTCGCTCATGCTGTGTCGCTGCCATGCCAAAGTGGCTTCTGTTAAAGAATTCGTTAGTTTGGTTTGTGAATGAAAATTTATATTTCACGTTATACTTAAAGTTAATTCTTTTGCTTTCTGTGTGAATAAACCAATTGCTTAAATAACTATTCAGTTTCTTTATTGATTTAATCAAGGAGAAACAGTTATAACATATTTTGCAACAATGCTTTACGTACTGTCGTCGCATACACCATCTTATGATAATTCAGATGCAATAATATATTATGTGTTACGACATCACTGCCATGATTTGTCCACGTTGAATAATCGCACTCAGAGTTGGACCAATACTGTTTTGTCTTCTGAACAAAGAATCTCACTACACACAGGGCAAAGGCGTTGGGTTTCTGGCCTTGAAATAAACTTTTACCCCTACACCCAGTTTCATCACAATATAATACGTTCCAGTTTCCCGCTGTTAATATACTCGTATGTTTATTCCGATCCAGGAGCAAAGATTAAGGCTTTACCTGCAGTAATTAATTCTCACAGGTTTGGTTAACGCTGTGAACCCCTTTGTGCCAGAATTTCACCAACACAGCTCGCTGTTTGGAATACATATATCTGGGAATCATAAACTTAATTAAGAATCAGGTGAATAAACTACAGCCACCTCACTCATTTTGTAACCCCACATCCATCTGTTCGTCCATCAGTCTATCTATCTATATATCTATATTTCCATATTTGGGGGAAGCGGTGGCTGAATCGGTAAAGAGGCGGCCTGCATTCCTAATCAGAGAACAGTTTAAGGATTTGAATTTCATAAAAGCAGAGTTTACTGATCTACCAGAAGGCCCGCCGACATGTCATAAGAATACCCCCGCTAATACCTGTACACCAGTCTTGTATTAGACAGCCCTAACATGTAGTCAATACGGACGGTGGGTGTTACCGCCAAAGTGGTGACATTTGAAGGTGTGTAAAATGACTACTGGGCCTTGGGATAGGCCATGAAGCCTTTGCCCAGAGTCTAACACATTAAAAGAAAAAAAATACATTTACATGTCTATGTCTATACATATATATGCATACATGCCTGTCTACCTGCCTGTCTATCTATATATGACGTGTGTGTGTGTGTGTGTGTGTGTGTGTGTGTGTGTGTGTGTGTGTGTGTGTGTGTGTGTGTGTGTCACATAGTGTAACAGATAGTTTAGCATCCCACCAGGCAGACTCTTAACCAATGATCTCTACAAGGGTCTAACTGAAATTCAGTAAATGTATTATATATAAACAGAGTGCGGTGACGAGGAACCTGAAGGTGAAGAGGGAAGTAAATAAGTCGTTGCGGGACAGTACTGTGATCCCCACATTAACGTACGGAAGTGAAGCTGGACTTAGCTGGAGGGACTCTAATCAAGAGTTCAAGAGGAAATAAGGTAGCCGAGTAGAGCACTAGGAGATACGTGAACAGACAAATGAGGAAGTTAGGGAGAGTTGTGGTGTTGATATGAATATGCTGGAATGCGTTAGAGTATCTTGAGACGGTTAGGCAGTGTGGAGCGAATGGAGAGTGTATGTGACTGAGGCTGTAGGACGAAGGGAAAAGGAGACCAACGATAAGGCGGAAGGACGGAGTGGAGATGTACGGTATATAAATGAAGGTGATGTGAAGCCATGGATCTCCTTATTGATGAATTCTGGAGTCAGTAGTTCCTTTACACTTTCTAGACTCTAGAAAGTGTAAAGAAACTACTTACTCCAGAATTCATCAATAAGACAATAGACACTGTGTTAAAACCTATGGGAACTTGTTACACCTTTTGGTATGACAGCGTCTTTTAACTGATTCAGCTTATAAAAACTTCCCACGTCCCTGTGGGAAGTTTTATTATTCTTGTCAGTATTATTCATACTTATTTTTAAACTGCGTATTTCAAAGGCTATTTGGCTTAGAGCCTTCAAACTTGGCCGGCTTATTAGCACAGCTGTCCGCTTCTTTTGGCCAAGTATGGTGGTAATCTGTAAACCGGTTCTACAGATGTTATCCAGAACACTGAAAAGTGACCCAGCCACACTAACTAAAGAACCGGTTAAGCCAGTAAGCTGAAATTTTACTGCAATATAGCTTTAGCGGACGCAGTGCGGAAAGGAGTATGGTTCCAATCGGTTGATTATGCTCTGAGATTGTCGGGGGTGAAAAATTGCGCCTTTCCCGGATATTAAGAATGTCACATAATTTTCTAAGAAGGATTAAAGCTAGAGCCACCAAACTTGGTGTACTCATAGACCGTGATGACCTAAGGTGACTTACACAAAATCAATGACCTTGACCTCAAGGTCCTTTTATAGCTCGGCTTCTAATAAGTAGTGGCTGAGGCAAATTCTTTATCAAAATTGTCCTTGGACAATTTCACGGTGTTCCAATTATAATTAAAACTTTTAACATCTCTGTGGAAAGTTTGGTTATTCATGTCAATATTATCAAAACTTCCCAAATCCCTTTGGGAAGTTCTCTTGATTTGGTCGATATTCTTATTATTCTTTCTGCTTGAAACGTAAATGGCCATTACACGGAAGCTCTTTGGCCCAGAGCCTTAAACTTTGTCAAATTAATGGCCTAACTGGCGGCTTCTTCTGGCCAAATATGATGGCAGTCCATTAATCGGATCGCCGGATATTATTCTTAAGTTAAAAAAAAAAAAAAAAAAAAAAAAGTGGATCCTGGAACGCTATCACAGAAAGAGCTCAAGCTAGCAAGCTGAAATATTACTGCAATATAGCCTTAAGGCGGACGCAGTGCGGCAAGGAGTATGGTTCCAATTGATTGATTATTTTCTGAGATCGCCTGAGTTCAAAATTTGGGACTTTTCCTCATGTTCCGGATGTCACCTAATTTTCCAAGATAGATTAAAGCTGGAGCCACCAAACTTCTGGACTTATAGTCTGTGATGACCTAAGAAGACATGCACAATATCAGTGACCTTGACAAGCGCCCTCTATAGCTCTGTATCTACTCGTAGCAGGCGATGGCTGTGGGAAATTTTCTTTATCGAAATTGTCCTTGGACAGTTTAACGCTGTTCTAGTTTTATATATATATATATATATATATATATATATATATATATATATATATATATATATATATATATATATCTATATCTATATATCTATATATATATATATATATATATATATATATATATATATATATATATACCGTATGTATGTGTGTGTGTGTGTGTGTGTGTGTGTGTATACTGTATACTGTATGTATATATGTATGAGATTTTCGAACTGCAGGAGTTTAATAAAATGTTAAGAAGGTTCGATAAAACCGTCTGAAGGAGACAAGAACTTAATGAAACATGATAACGAACTCCACTAGTAGCCGCACTCTGCCCTACAGTAGTTTAAGGGGAGATTAAGAATTACTGACTTGTTTAGCATGTCAGCACGGTTATCTATCCAGTGCTCTGCCCTGCACTTCTGAGTCATATTTACGATATACCGACGCGACGCAGATATGGGATCAACTAGTATTCCTCTACTGTGTGTGTATGACTATGTACACAGGTATGTATGTATGCAGACATGTATGCAGATGATATCAATAATGGAAATGCAGTGTTATCCGAAAATGACAGGTTATTACGAGACAGAGATTTCAGTATGATAACTGGTTAGTCTTGGAAAGGAAATAAAAGTCTGGTGTTTAATTTTGCAGTTATGCAGAGAGTAAATGAGCGTATAATTCTGTGCCAAGAGGTAAAAGCAACGCATTATATCAAAGTTATTATTTTTTTTTTTTTTTGTAAATGAATTCTCAACAGAGTAAAAAGATTGTAAATAAGTGAAAGAATATATTAGAATAATTTTTAGCAACAACTTCTCATTACATAATAAGGAAATACTATGTCGTTGGTATAAAAGCCGGAATATGCGATCCACATCTGGCTTACACACTTTAAAAAAAAGACTAAGAGGAAAGCGGTTTGATCAATTCCATCATCGAGAGCCAAAAGCTATGAAGAACAACTGAGAGAGCTTAAATAATTCTCTCCCAGAAAACACACACACACACACACACATACACACACACACACACACACACACACACAGGTAAATAAGTCGAATGCATTAAAATTCTATAAGGATTGAACAAAGGAGAAGCAGAGAATGTCTTTACAGTGGTGGCGACCATCATCCACTCACTTGATGTAGTGCTACCTACTTCTTCCTTCACCTTCATCATTTTTTTTTTTCTGTGTCTGCCCTCCTCTCTTCCTATTTCTTCCATCTTTCCTGTCCCCTGTCATTACTCTTTTTTTTCCTTTTCAGCTGGCTTTACATTGCATGACAAGCCAGATGGTTTCCTGTAAGCCAGCAAACCATTTGCAACGCTGGGTGGTAACCATATAACCAACCCACATATGGACCATACGTGTCAACAAGTGGGTTGGGAGAGGGTTAGTGTCCCTCCCCGTAAAACAACTAGCTCAACAACAAACGGCCACCCCTTACGGGATTATGGTGCCTGGCTATAGATAAATAGATATAAGAAAGTCTATCCAGAAGTGAACAATATTT
Organism: Coenobita brevimanus; assembly: GCF_032717465.1. Lineage (NCBI taxonomy): Eukaryota > Metazoa > Arthropoda > Malacostraca > Decapoda > Coenobitidae > Coenobita > Coenobita brevimanus. The sequence continues at coordinate 36,043,133 of NC_137027.1, forward strand.
TTCTGGCGTTAGGTTAAGTAGTAGAGAGAGAGAGAGAGAGAGAGAGAGAGAGAGAGAGAGTCAATGGCGACAGTGTGAAATCCAACCCTGTCAGGATTCGCCCTCAGATGAGTAAAATCGTCCTGATCCAGTAAGATTAAAAGAGAGAGAGAGAGGGAGAGAGAGAGAGTTAATGGCGACAGTGTGAGCCCCAACCCTCACTCTCAGCTGGGTAAAATCGTCCTGATAGAGTAAGATTAAATCAAGACACGATAACCTTAGCTCCTGCGGTACCCTCTTGGCTGACTCACCTTCCTTGTTCTCCTTATTGGTTTCTGAACTTGGCTTCCTTTACTATTGCAACTTGAGGTGTGCATCGGCAGGTGGTGGAAAGGGAAAAGGAAAGGGGTGGAGAAGGAGGAGGGAGGAAAGAAGGGAAGGAGAAAGGGAAAGTGAAACATAGGAGGAAAAGACGAAAGGCATGTTACACAGGATTACACAGGAAAGCAAACAGCAACAGACCTTATGGTCCTTTCGAGGCTGCTTGTTAGAGAAAACTATGACTACAAGATCTAACTCTACATGCTGAAGGATAAGGATAGTAAAGCAAGAAGGCTCCCCCCACCACCAAACCCTCCAGGAAAAAGTGAGAAAAAACACCATGCAGCATGGAAAAACTGACATGGAAATTTTATAGGAAACACTGGAAAGGAAAAGTCACATTCTATAATACTTTATCTATAAGCTACCCGATTGAGTAACCTGAAAGAGAAAGTAAACAAATAAAATAATAGTTACGGCATGACATTATAAACCGGTACATTGAGTTACTGGGAAGTCTGGTCTGTGGACATAACGTGGAAGCTACACACTGCACAGTGTGGACGGTAGGGGTGGTGCGGCAGCCTTGCCTGGCGCTTTTAAGGTAGGCAGCAGTCAATCAGGCCCTAGCTCCGTTCGCTCCACTGAGACAGGGAACTCTCCCATGTGGGACAAGTACACAAGTTTCATCCTGAAGCAGTGACCCCTGGTACATTAAAAAAATCCCGATGGTGGTCACTTGACTAACTGGGACCCTCATTGATCCACAGCCCATCACAGGTCGAAAGTAAGAGTAGCGACCGTTAACTCAGGGTTATCTGTGCAGATCCTAATCTGTGCTTATATTGCTTTCTTTGCATTGGGGAGATTGAAAAATATATAAGACGGGTGTCTTAGATAAAAGGGGACTACACAGTGCACAGTGTGGATGTGCAAGGCACAGAGTGGATGTTTAGGGATGGTGCGGCAACCTTCCCTGGCGCTTTTTAGGTAGGCAGCAGTCAATCAGGCAATAGCTCCGTTCACTCCACTGAGACAAGGAACTCTCCCATGTGGGACAAGTACACAAGTTTCATCCTGAAGCAGTGACCCCTGGTACATTAAAAAAATCCCGATGGTGGTCACTTGACTAACAGGGACCCTCAGTGATCCACATCCCATCACAGGTCGAAAGTAAGAGTAGTGACCGTTAACTCAGGGTTATCTGTGCAGATCCTAATCTGTGCCTACTGTATATTACCTCATTTGCTTTGGGTAAATTGAAAAACATATAATGACGTGACGTGACGCTATGTTAAGTTTACGGGGTGTCCTGTAGACACGAGGGGACTGCACAGTGTGGATGTTTAGGGGTGGTGCGGCAGCCTTGCCTGGGGCTTTTAAGGTAGGCAGCAGTCAGTCAGACCCTAGCTCCGTTCACTCCACTGAGACAGGGAACTCTCCCATATGGGACAAGTACACAAGAGGAAATGGAGAAAGGAGGAACGTGGAAGGGAACAGGGGAGGGAGGAGAAGGAAGGGAAAAAGGAGAGGAAAGAGGGGAAAAAGAAATAGAAAAGAGAGGAAAGGGAGAAGAGGCGGAAGAAAGAAAAGAAGGAGGAGGAATTAGACAGAATGGAGAGGGAGAACAGAAATAAACAAAGAGAGGAGGAGGATAGGGGAGGCAGGAAAGAGGGAGGGAGACGAGAAGAAAGGAGAAACGGAAGAACAATAACGGAAAGAGAGAGAGAGAGAGAGAGAGAGAGAGAGAGAGAGAGAGAGAGAGAGAGAGAGAGAGAGAGACGGGATGAAAACCAATATGGATGAACTTCGAAACACCTGTCGTGCTGATTTTCTAAGGTAAGTGTGGTGGCTATCGACAGGTGTTGGCATCGTTGGCATGGGAGGAAAGAAGAGAGGAGGGAGGGAGAGAGAGGAAAGAAGAGAGGAGGGAGAGGGAGGAAAGAAGAGAGGAGGGAGAGAGAGGAAAGAAGAGAGGAGGGAGAGATAGGAAAGAAGAGAGGAGGGAGAGGAAGGAAAGAAGAGAGGAGGGAGAGAGAGGAAAGAAGAGAGGAGGGAGAGGAAGGAAAGAAGAGAGGAGGGAGAGGAAGGAAAGAAGAGAGGAGGGAGAGAGAGGAAAGAAGAGAGGAGGGAGAGGAAGGAAAGAAGAGAGGAGGGAGAGAGAAGAAAGAAGAGAGGAGGGAGAGGGAGAAAAGAAGAGAGGAGGGAGAGGGAGGAAAGCAGACAAGATGGAGGGGGAGAGGAAGGAGAGAGAAAAGGGTGGAGGAAAAGAAAGAAGGGGAGGAAACAGGACAAAAAATATTATGAGGAGAGAAATGTGGGAAAGATGGAAGAAGAATGAAGGGATCTGGAAAGGAAGAGGAGAGGAGGGAGAAAGAAAGAGAAAGGAAGAAACGTGGGAGAGAGAGAGAGAGAGAGAGAGAGAGAGAGAGAAGAGGAAAGTTGAATGGAAGAGAGGAGGGAGGTGAAAAAGGTGAAAAAAGAGGTAAGGAGGAATACAGAGGAAGATGAGGAGAAGGAGGAGAAGGGAAGAGAGAAAGAGAGAGGAGGCGAAAGATGAAAGAGAAGAGAATGATAGAAAGAAGGAGGAAATACAAACGAATGAAGAGCTGAAGAGAAAAATAGAGTGGAAGAGAGAGAGAGAGAGAGAGAGGGGGGGGGTAGAGTCACTGGACTATTAATACTAAGCTTTAATATAGAGCCTTATTGAAAAGAAGGCTATTAGGTGCCATCCAATGAAACCGGGGTCAATATTATTTAGGATCCGGGCCTTATGGCTTTTAATTCACTAAGCCATTAAAAGAGGTGAACTAATAAGACGATCACACACACACACACACACACACACACACACACACACACACACACACACACACATACACACATACACACACACATACACACATACACACACACACCCATACGAACACATCCCTGATTAATTTTTTCCACTTCCATTCACTGATACTAAATTGAGGAAGGATAAGCAGGGATGGGGCAGGGTAAGGCTGGGAATTACTATATTATCGAGGAAGGCAGGGTGGTCCTCATATTGCACCTCCTTGCCAGTTCTCGTGTTTTGTGGGAACGGCTCAGTGTTTTAATGTGGGTGTGGGAGTGGGCTATCCCTATGTGTTGAAAAGTAAAAACAGTGAGTCCATAAACTTTTATTAGCATGAAGAACTGTCAAACTATGACTCACATTCCTTCAAAGTACTCCCCTCCAACCTCTATGCAGCGTTCCATTCTCTTTCTCCACTTCATGAAGCAAGCGTGGTACTCTGAAGACGGTATACTTCGGAGTTCTGAATTGACGGTCCGTGCCAAGTCTTGGATGCGATGAAATTGCTTCCCAGCGATGGCAGATTTAATTTTTGGAAACAACCAAAAGTCACAGGGAGCCAGGTCAGGGGAGTAGGGTGGGTGGGGGAGCAGAGTTATACCTTGTTGTTCCAGGTACTGCATAGTGAGGCGAGCTTTGTGAGGTGCAGCATTGTCGTGGTGCAGCAAAAGGCGAGACCGACGGCGGGTTGGTGCGGTGTTGGCCTTGTGTTCCAAGACTTGTGGAAGGACCTGGTCTGTGTAGTATTGGGCTGTGATAGTGGACTTTTCAGGCATCACATCCACGCATATTGGTCCTTGAGAATTGAAAAAGATGGTGAAAAGGCGCTTCCGGCTGCGAAATCCTTCCTTCAAAATCTGAGGTCGAGGGTCTTCATCGCCCAACCACACCATGTTTGACTGCTTGTCACGGGTTGTGAAGAATGAAATCCAAAACTCATCTCCAGTAGCAACATCTGAGAACCGTTTTGGACCATTTGGTTCAAATTCAGCAAGCCAGACACGACAAATCCTCACCCGTTCAGCCTTTTGCTCATCAGTCAACAAATGGGGTATCCATCGACAACACTTCTTCCTCAGGTGTAATTGTTCATGCACGATGTCATATGCACCCCCATAACTGATATCAAGCTCCAAGGCTAAGAACCTAAGAGTTACAGTTGGATCTTCGTCAATGATGGACCGTGCACGGACAGTTGTTGCTTCGGTCACGGATGTCCGGGAGCGTCCAGAGCGTTGTTCATCTTTCAATTCAGTTTTTCCTGCTGTGAAAGCACGAATCCAGCGGGAAACAGTTTCCAGGGAAGGAGTAGTGTCTGGATAAACTTGTAATAATTCCCCTCGAATCTCTGTTGCTTTCTTTCCCAGTTTCCACCTCGTAAAAATGTAGAACCTGCAGCCTTCTTTCGAGTAATCCATATTTCTGGCCAGAGAGCAAAAACAAGAGTGAAGCATTCACTCACAACAATAAAACAAGAAAAGTCAGGCATACGGCGACAAGTTCATACTCGTAAGGACAGGCAACTCTGCACTCTCCTTGCTCCCCTACCTTCCATCATTCAAGGTTTTCATGTTATAGCACGAACTGTCATTACTTTCTGATCACCCTTCGTATATTATTTTAAATGCTTTAAGTCTGTCCACTTTTTGGCTGAAGGCTTATGAAACTTTTACGCAATATTCTGATCATACTATTGGATTCCCGAAGGTCATCGCTCATTGCCTCGTTATCCATCGCTCGGAAAGGGATTGATATTAGTGTTCGCAGTAGTACCAATGAATAGCATTTCATTTAAGCAGAAGAAACATTGACAACACTGACTGAGCCTCCCTTGCAAAACCCTGGAAACTTCTAGGGGATCGAAGTATATGGCTCATCCTATATAATTTTTTCGATGAAGCAAAAATAGAAAAAGAAGAAAAAAAAAAAAGAAAAAGAAAAAAAGAGAAGAGGAAAAAGAAAAAAGTGCGTTTCTTTCATTTTGTCTATAAGGTCTTTTGTTTATTCTTTTATTTTCAACTCTGGACCTAAACTTTTCGCAATCCTTTCCATGCGATCCATCATTCCCCTCATGACTAACATTCTCAGGTGTCACCACTGCAGCGCTAATACCCACCGTCTATACTAAACACATAGTAGGACTGTGGCACTGAGGGCTGTTGGAGTGCTGTTTGCGGACGTGTTTTTCTGACATGCTGGAAAGATTATTAAAGTCCCAATCAAATCATTCCCTTCCTCAGCCTGGCATCGAACTTCCGTCTTTTTGAACAGCAGATCATTCACCATTCGACTGCCATCTCGCTCATTTATGTCTTTGCGTGTAGAATGATATATAATAAAAGGTAGATGGGTATTGTAAGCCAAAGTGCGAATAAGGTAAATATGAATTAAATAACTTAAAAACCAGAAGCTTCATGATTTTCTTTACCACGTCACACTGATTACTTATATTCTAATCTTGATATCTGAAGTAAGAATGTTTGAACTTGAGGAAATAAATATAGCCTTCTTTAACCCCTTCCATCCGATGACGTACACCTTTTCTTGCCATTTCCAGTCGATTTTATTTACATTACGATCAACTGTTCAAACAAGGGCGATCGGATTTATCCTTGAGTAACCCCTTAACCTCGAGAGCACCTTCTTGGGTTGATCGTCTGCAGGTGAAATGATTAAAATTAAAGGTAAACGTCATTAGAGTGAAGGTGTTCTTTTCAGTACAAGAAATCTCCCGGGACCTGAAGGAAATCGTATGGAGGTAACACGGAAAAGTAGAGAAATACGTGAAGGACCTAAGTTAGCAGTGGACTTTGATGGTGATGGAACTTGAAAACACACTCCTTTACCCCTCTCTGTGGGGTTATTTTCCTCTGACTCCCATCCTTAAGGCCAGACGTCTTTCCTCAAGTCTGGATAAAAGTTTGACAGTGAAGAGCGAGAGGCTTTCTGATGGATGAAGTGAGTGAGAAAATAACAATAACAAAAATGAAGAACTGGGAAGGAAGGGAAAAAAAATCCGTTATTACTGTATGTTGAAGTATTATGCAAGTTACTTCTCAGACAAAGTTGATGAAGCTTTAGCTCTTATATAGAATTATAATTTATTTCTCTGATAAGATTAGACCAGAAAATATTTGTGCCAATGGGAACCCCTCATTGTATTGTATTCTACCTAATACAAGAATTATTTTTAATCAACTGAGAGCGAGACACAAGCCTGAGCATTAATGAGGGTTATATCATATCCCTATAGTTTAACGTCTCCCTCATTTTGCAGCAAAGCCCATAAAATAAACAAGAACAAGGCACAAAAGCTATCATCAATTTCATGGGGTTCTATTCTTCTTGTAAAATACATATTTATGGTAGTGCGATACCCATCAGGCGGCAGACGAAATATTCTTGATTATTCTTCTAACTTTCAGATGGTTTGATTCTACTTAAGAAGGATACTAGTAATGAAAGAAATAATTAAAGCTATATCAAACCCATCCACGTCTACAAGCCTCTCGTAATCTGAATAAGCTCGTCTGTAAATAGCAAGAATACAAGGAAAGAACCTGACAGGATAAAATGTTCTGTGCCAGTGCTAGGCTTGCTTGAATACCCTTATCGTATGTACACGTATTTAAGAAATTCACAGAGAAGGATTTTGTTCCTGACCGTAACAAGAACCATTCAGTCGATCATCAGTTCGAAGACGATCCTAGGAAATAATTTTACGCCAAAGTGGAATCTCCCAAAAGATTCGAATTAATCTCACACCACTTCCTTGTCGAATCGTTGGTCATCTCAGCCTTTCCCTTTTTTTCGGAGCTGTGGAATAATGTGTTGTATAAATGACCCCTGAACCGTAAATGCTCGAAAGAATAAAGTAACACTGACTTCATTTCTCACTTTCCTGTTTACACTCTTCTCATTCCATCCTACTTTCCCTCATTCTTTATCTCTTATGCCTTCCCACCGCTTCCAGTTCACGTTCTCTCTCTCTCTCTCTCTCTCTCTCTCTCTCTCTCTCTCTCTCTCTCTCTCTCTCTCCTCTCGATTTCAATCTCAGTCCTCTGGTTTCGCGTCCTTCCCCTCTCTGTCTCTCTCAAAACACTTTCCCTCCCTCTCTCACGCACTACCCTCTACCCTCTCCTCCCTGTAAATCTCTCTCAATGTCCCCTCCAGTTCCTTTCTCCTGTCACAGCCTCCTTCCTTCCCACTTAGTTCGTCTCCCCTCATCATCATCTTTTCTCCTTCCATTCTCATTTTTCCCTCCTCTACCTCCCCTTCATTCCCTCCCACTTTTTCCTCACTCGAATGTGGATAAGGAAAAAGCAGAAATATTATCCCCTCCAATAAAGTTTTGCAATAATACTCCTCCTACTGCGTGGTGATTTTATTGATATTAGGAAGCCTCCAATAAAGGAGAAATAAAGAGTAGGAAGAAGTTATACGATGGAAAAAAAAAAATTAGGAAAAGACAGTGTATGCATGAGAAAAATATGAAGATTAATGGCTGACGAAGAGGGAGAGAGAGAGAGAGAGAGAGAGAGAGAGTGTGTGTGTGTGTGTGTGTGTGTGTGTGTGTGTGTGTGTGTGTGAATAAAATAATTCAGTTTTTCTCTGAATTCTAGCAAATTTAGGTGAAGGATAGAGGGACAATCAGGAGGTTAGCCTACTGTTGTGGAGAATAATAGGTCAAAGGTCAAGGTCACAGGACTAGGTCAAAAACTTTCCTAATAAGGTCAACTAGAACAGTTTTTATCTGATATAGGCCAAATTTGATGGAAGCGTTGAGGATAATGCAAGAACGAATTGATCAACAGAGAAGAAGGTCAAAGATCAAGGCCATAAATTAACATCAAATTATATTCCGTGTATCTGTGCGTAACTAAATTAACTATGGCAGTTTTAATCATAGTTGGGTGAAACATAGTGGAAGGGTTGAGGATCAGCCAAGGGACTGAGTTATTGTTTATTAGATCTGTACATCAAAGATCAAGTAACATGGCAAAGTCAACTCGACCATTTTTATCGTATTTCCATGAAACTTTGCATAAGGCCTCAGAAGACGGCAAGTGTAAAGGGATTCGATTTTGAGAAGAAATCAGTCAAGGATCAAGGTCACATGGAAATGTCAAAATTCAAGGTCACATGGAAAGGTCAAAATTCAAAGTCACGTGGAAAGGTCAAAATTCAAAGTCACGTGGAAAGGTCATAATTCAAGGTCATAGGAAAACGTCAACTAAAAAAGTCGATATGGTTTGAGCCAATCTTGGTGATAGGATTAAGGGTGAGGCAAGGGTAATATAATTTGATTTTGAGAACACCTGGTCGAAGGTAAAGGTCGGGGAACTAAGCCTAATGTTTGGCCTTTAGAGTAGACCAGTTGGGCGCGGGTGTTGCAGTCTCCTCTTGTTCGCATATGAAAATACTTAATATCCCCTACAGTAACCATCTTTATGTTCCATGCATCGCTAGTATTCAGTTGCAGTTAATAGCAATCTGTTTATTTCAACTAATAGCGTTAACACGAGGCTGAGGGTAAACGCATATTTAGTGGCAGAAGATAAGTTATCGACAGTGAACTTAATATTAAGAAGGAAGATGCGTTAAATAAATAGGAAAAAAAAACAGACTTATAAGTTACCTGTTCCTGGCAAACTTAGTGCTAGAATAGAGAAGGTCGTTTCCTTAGATATATGGTATTTGCAAGAGGGAGAGTAGTGCCTTCCGAAGAGGTCGATACGAGTGCTAAATGCTATTCTGAAAAAAGGAGGTTCTTTTGTTCAGGCAACCCCTGTAAAGATGCGGCGTTGGGCAACAAACAGATAGACAGATGAATAGATGGATAGACAGATAGATAAGCAGATAGATAGATGGATAAAAGATAGATAGAGAGATAGATAACCAGAGAGACGTACATGGGTCGATAGATAGAGAGATAGGTAGGAAAACAGACTGGCAGACAGATAAATAGGCAGCGATTCGTCTTCCCCCACCTCCACCTCTCTTCTCCCTCAAATCCTGACACCGCACATTAGTTTTCCTCAGTCCTTCGGCAGCAGAAAAAAAAATTGAGGGTCATATTTTCTACCTGTTAGTTAATGAAAGTGGAATTACTCTCTTGTATTTGTATGGATGTGTTCCTGTCACATATCACTGTTTTCTTGTCTTCCTTGCATCTCCTTCACTGTTTCATTTAGTGGCACTGTCCCTGTCTTTCAAGTGCTCTTCCTAACATCTGTCTGTCCCTATCCCAGTCTGTCGTAGTGCTGTTATTGCCCCTGTCTCTCTTATGCTCTCTCTTTGCTGTATGTCCTGGTAAATTTCCCTGCTGTCTGTGTCCCCATCCTTGTCCCTCGAACACCCTGCTTGCACTGGCACTGCAGTCGCTCCTTCGTGCCCTAAACTCTCTCGCCATTTCGACGTTGGCATCAAAATATTTCCAGCCTTCTTTCCTAAGCGATGCAATTATTGAAGTAAAGCTCTAAGTACCCTCTGTGCATTCTCCGTCCGCGAACACTAACATATAGACAACTCTCTTCCCTAAGTGTCTGTAATTTCACTCTATTTACTGTTTACGCTGCCACCATTATTGTCACCACTAGCGTCCTTCTAAAAAATGTCCCTGCCACCACACTCCCTGTCAACACTGTCCCTGCCATACTGTCCCTGTCAACACTTCCTGCCAACACTGTTCCTGCCAGTCCTATCCCTGCCAACAATGCTCTTGTTATTTCATCAGTTCCAATTCTCTCAATAATAGTCACCCATACTTGACTTCTCGTATTTTCTCGTGTCTCATGTGCCATGAGTCTTCTGCTTTACTCTCTCTCTCTCTCTCTCTCTCTCTCTCTCTCTCTCTCTCTCTCTCTCTCTCTCTCTCTCTCTCTCTCTCTCTCTCTCTCTCTCTCTCTCTCTCTCTCTCTCTCTCTCTCTCTCTCTCTCTCTCTCTCTCTCTCCTGTATACTCTTCCCTCTACCATTTTGCGGTAAAAGTCATCTAATTATACAAAAACCCAATCAACCACAAATACAAAATCCTTATTATCTGATTCACATTCAGATCTCCAATTGCACTTCCGGGTGAACAAGGAAGAGGGGGATCAAACAGAGTCCATCAATCCTACCTGCCAAAGAATGTGAAGGGGAGTGATTGATGAGGAACTGGGCAATAATTAACAGGTGAGCCGCAACTGACAAGCCTCTTAGGGTAGCATATCACCTGTCTGCCTTACCTTCCCAACCAACAAGCATTTGATTACATTCTTTTACATGAGGAAGAAGGAACCAAAGCCGAGAAGCCTCCCATAACTGTTTCCTGCAAGAGAGAGAGAGAAAGAGAGAGAGAGAGAGAGATTTTAACGACCCAGTATACCCAGAAGGCCAAAGGTGAGCTGGTGGTCTGGGATCACTGCATTCAATTCCCTTCCTCCATGTGAGACGTTGGTTCAAGATTACTGAGATCAGTCTTGGTTCATTTATGCTACGATTCAAAGGATCTGAATGTGGATTGACCTCTGTATGTGATCTTGGATTAAATGACCATGAATCCGGGGTTTGAACCAGCCTCTAATCCTATAATCTTGATGTTCATATTGTTATACGTGTATATAAAAGCTGAGTATAAACCAAGGTTACTACACTTTCAGCCCGACTTGGACCCTCTTCAGGTTTGAATGGGGTCTATTAATAAGGGAGGAGGGTGTAATTGAAAAGAGATATATTCGGACTGAAAGTGATATATCTTCAAAAAAATTCACTGTCATCAGAATTAAAATATGTGGGTATAGCTTCTTTTGCTCTATTCCAAGCTCTAATCCATCAATCTTAATTAGGCCATTAAGATTTAGTTAGGTCTATTCACATGTATTCAAGTCAGCCAAGATCCTTTATAAATGGCCTCAGTCATATTCACACCCAAACACATGATCTTCAGGACTAATATGAAACACTTCAGGCACAGGTGTGAAAGACAGTGTCGTCCGACTTTTTACCTGAGGAATTATGAAGCATTGACACAAATTCTGAAAATCTGGTTGGCCACCGAGTATCTCACCCTGGGATCCAAATCTTATCGCTCAGTGTCTCATTATTTATCGTTATGAAGTGTATCAGTATTTATGTCCGCAACTGTACATATGGTTGATCCAGCATACGCTTTCAGTCCAGTGACTTATTTCTGTAATTTTTTTTCGTGTTGTTACCAGATGTTTGTATTCACTGTAGAGCCCTCAGTTAGAAAATATATAAATGAAAGCTATCTCTATCTCGTTTAGCTTAATAAAAGCCTCTCCTGAACTAAAAAGAAATGTCTGGAAATATTACTACTACTAATACTAGTACTAATACTACCACTAATAATAATATTAATTATAATAATAATAAAGATAATAATAATATTATTATTATTATTATTATTATTATTATTATTATTATTATTATTATTGATAAAGGTAATATATAAAACGCTTCATTCGCTTGAGGAGAAAAAGGTCAGCATAGACCCTGTGTAGAAATCACGCTTTGTATTTCAGCTGCTATTCTGCCAGTCTCTCTCTCTCTCTCTCTCTCTCTCTCTCTAAGTTGTCTCTTCACTGGTTGTCAAAATCAGTTAAACTTTCTCTAATTGGTGCCGGGGAATCTCTCTCTCTCTCTCTCTCTCTCTCTCTCTCTCTCTCTCTCTCTGTAATACTGTGTCTCACCTCTCTCTGTCCCTCTCCCACTCCCTCTCCCTCTCACTATCCCTCTTCGTCTCACACTTTTCGGTACTATACTCCCAAATCGTTCCCTTTCACTTCCATAGTTTTTTTCTTTGGTTCTAATTAACCCCTCTTCATATTCTCTTCTTTCTCTCCCTTGCTTTCCACTTTTTACGCATTGTCTTCCTTTAAATCTCCCTTCTGTTTCCCCCCTCCAATTCTCCCTTTCACATTTTTTCTTTTTCTCTCTCTCCTCATAATTTCTCCATTTTCTTTCCTTATTCAACTTCTTTCATGGATTTCTCCTTCATTTTCCTTATTCATTTCTCCACCTTTGATTATTTTTTTGTGGATGAATGGGTATTTAATTTGGACGTTATTTGCAGCGCACGAACATATGCTACGAAATAAATATATGCCAAGTTTTTAGACATTTTTTTAACTGTGCTATTTTTTATCCTTCGTAGGTTATATTGTGGCTATGATCCCAAATATTACTTATCTGTTTTCTGTTGCACTGATATGGACTTGTAAAGGATCCATTATTATATATTTTCTTCAAAGTTATATGTTAAAACACTGTGAGGTGTTTATCAAAAAACATAAAAACAGACCATGAAATACGATCCATCTCTAATATGCACACAGCTTTGCATATATCCACACACACACACACACACACACACACACACACACACACACACACACACACACACACACACACACACACACACACCGAGTAAAATATAATACCCGGTCTCCCCTCCAGCTCTGGTTTAATAATGTCAAGCGATTTTATTCACCTGGGAGTGATTACTGGAGCCAGGTAATGTTAATACTGTATATTCACTATTAGCCTTTTTCACTGATGAGACAACTTTATATTTGCACTACAGCTAACACCATTATTTTTCCTTTTTCTTTTCTTTTTTTTCTTTTTTTTTTTTTTTTTGGCATGGAGTGGGTTATAGGCGAATGAAATATTATAAGGGAAGTTGTGGTGATCTACTGGGAATATTTTGTTCTAAGTTGGCTCCAAGAATATTGTGTGACGCTGTTATTAGGTGGTCTCCAGGAATACTCTGTGACGCTGTTATTAAATGGCCTTCAAGAATATTGTGTGACGCTGTTATTAAACCTCCTCCTAGAATATGGTGTGAAGCTGTTATTATATGGAATCCAGGAATATTGTGTGACGCTCCTACTAAATGGCCTCCAAGAATATTTTGCGACGCTGTTATTAAACCTCTTCCAAGAATATTGTGTGACGCTGTTATTACATGGTCTCCAAGAATGTTGTGTGACGCAGTTATTACATGGCCTCCAAGAATATTGTGTGACGCTGTTAAAGGGAATCCAGTAATGTGACGCAGTTATTACATGGCCTCCAAGTATATTGTGTGATGTCGTTATTAAATGGCCTTCAAGAATATTGTGTGACGCTCTTAGTGGCCTCCAAGAATACTGTGTGACGAGTTTATAAAGTTGATGATGGCTGAACAATTTCCTCAAACAAATCCCACTTTTTCATATAGGTGAGGCAATTTTAGAACTGGGTGTTGACTGGTTAAACTCTCTCTGACGCTGCCCTCAATAGATAAATATTTTCTTCCTCACTTTCTCAGGGTTCTGCATCTCACGTAACCCCTTCACTCTGATGTCGTTCTAAAGTCAGTTTTGCTGCTGCCAGACGATTTTATTTAGCCTATTAAGCACAGTTTCCACCAAAAAAAAAATAATCTTGTTATAAAAAATAGAGAAAATAAGCATTATATATTCTACGTTAACCTAGCTAAAGGGGAAACTTCTTCTGAATGATGACCTTCCTTTTTTAACTTGTTTCCTACCTAGAACCAGAATTTTTCCTCAGGTGGTGGAATGCGTCTTGTTGTTAAGGTGTTAATGAGAGCTATTTCCATCTCACAGTTCAAAAAGGTTTCCTCTCAGTTGAAAAAAGATTCCTGGAAAAGCAAAAATAAAAATCTCAAGACAAGAGCGTACCGGCAGTGAATACCCTTTGTCTGCTTCTGCCTTTCCTTTCAGTTCCCTCATATTTATTCCAACTTCTTTGCTTAATTTCCCGTTCATGTTTTCTCCTCAGAAATAATTGGTTCCTAATGTTTTTATGTGCCTCATTTTTCTGTGTGTATAAATAGATAGATAGATAGATAGATAGATAGACAGAAAGATAGATAGATAGATTTTCCTTTCTTACACTTTTCGTTAATCATTCACATACAGTCCGTAATTGTTTGCTGTTTTTATTGTTCTACTCCCAGTTTTTATTTTCTGGTTATGCCTTCCATTCTTTCCTAATTTGCTCTTTTATTATTATTATTATTATTATTATTATTATTATTATTATTATTATTATTATTATTATTATTTTCTTTTCTATTTTTCTTTGTTATTCTGACCATCCCTCACTCTCCGTCTATTCCTACTATCAGTTTGCTTTTATATACTGCTTTTTATCTTCATAAAAACCTCTCCCTCCCTTCCTGTCCCCATTCTTCCCCACTCCCCCATCCCACCCTTCCATCTTCCATCCTCACCCCCACCCACTCTCCTACTCCAACCCATCCTCCACCTGCTCACCTCCGCCCCTCTTCCCTTTATCCCTCCTTCATTCTTAACGCCCACACCCCCACCAACATCCCCATCCCTACCTTACTCTGTCTCTCCCTTTCTCCCCACCTCACCCCTCCCTTTCGCATGCACCAAGCTTTCCATCTAACTTCATCGTCCCAAATATATCTGCATAATTATGGTTTGCACACTATGCTGGAGACCATTATTGTATTGGTCAGTTTCTCTCTTCTTTCTCCTTTTCTTTTTCCAAACACTTTTCACTTCAGTACCATTATTTTATTTACTTAAGGATTCACTTCATTCTTAGTACAGCTGTTCCTTGGTTAGACACCGCCAGACTCCTTCCCCATTTTTTTTTTCTCTCTTCTATTTGGGTCATTTAATGGGCTTTATTGGTTAATAGTCAGACAATACAATCACAGCTCTTGGAAAGTAAGGCAAAGAGTATCCGTAGATTTTGCCGGTTTTTGCGAGGAGCTCTGATTTTTTTCCCTTCAGACCGCCCACCATTCCCGTGGAAATATTGGCGATATTCAGTTTTATCACACACTATCTTCCTCCAACAGGCAAAAGCTGGTCTAGGTTCCTCTGCCGTCCCAAATTCCAAATATCTTTTGTTTCTTCTCTCCTCTCTACCCTTCCTAGACATCTCTTCCAATTTTTGCAGTCTTTTTTGCTTTTCCAGTTCGCTGTATTTGTGTTGACTGCTACTCCCTCCTTTCTTACTTTAGTTTCCCCCTCCTTTCTCCTCGAGTTTCCCTTGTCTCTCTCCCTCTCCCTCCCTCGTTACTTTTCTCCACTTCACCGACTGGGCAAGGCATGGCATTTTTCTAGGATGGAGGAGAAGGAACAGGAGGAGGAGGGAGTGGATCTTACAGAATGTGTTTTCTGTCAACTGGGAGCATCCAGGAATTCCTATAGAAACGAAATTTTGCGTAATGGTAAACCTCTACAAGGACCAGGTTTAAGGCAGGGTGGGACCCAAATAGGCAACTCCCACGAAGGGATGGGCCCCTGGGAAGCACAGCCTTTTTCTTTTTGGTTTGTTTGTGTTTTTTACCTAGGAATTGGGTAGTTTGAACAGCAATAGATCTCTGCCCAGAACAGATTTAGGCAGGATGCGACCCGAAAATGCTTTCTCCCATGGGTAGCGATTCCTGGGGGGTCCAGGTCAATGCCAGCAATTATTGTCATTATTTTTTTTCCTTAATAAAGAAATTTTTCATTTTCGATCCACATCGGTAGATCTCAACCAAGGCTAGGTATTAAGCATGATGGAATTCCCCTACTTTTATAAGAAGTGTGGCTCCCAGGACAAGGCGCCAGTAATAACCTAAGAACGCGAAAATATGCAGATTGGTAGATCTCCTCCTGAACAAGGTTTGAGGCAGAATTTGCACTTCAATGGCTGTCCCTAACGTAGAGTGGTCCCTGCAGGTCCTGGTTAACGCCAGTATCCACAGACAGTTTCTTATGTAGGAACGTGAAATATTGCATTGTTGTAAACCTTCACCCAGACTCGGTAACAGGCAGGGTAAGACTATTCCACCCCCCTGAGGGGTTTGGCCTCCAAGAAAGAGCAACACCGGTATTTATCTAGGGCCGTGATATTTTGCACATAGGTATATCTGCACCTGCACCAGGTTTTAGGCATGGGTGGACCCAAGAAGGCCATGATATACAGGGTCGGGGGGTGGGAGGCCCGACTTCCTGGATAATGCGATATGTATGCCAGTTTTTTTTTTTTTTTTATGACATATTTTGGTACTAGATACACCTCCACCAAAACAAGATTTAATCGGAGTGGAATCCCCAAGCGTCTCTTCCCTGGAAGCTCCAGTGAACAGTGGTATGTCTGGTCAGTTTTTCCCCCTAGAAAAACGAAATTTTACTCAGTGGTAGATCTCCACCCAGATCAGGTATTAGACAGGGTGGGACTCCTCTGCCCCTCACGAGATGGAGAGACCCCTGGGGGACACCATCTTTGCGCACTGGTAGACCTCCACACAGACCACGTTTTAGGCAGCACACAACCCCTGATGGACACTCCCCACGTAGAGGGTAACCTCCCGCGCTCCAAAACAATGCCACTATATATACTGCTATAGTTTTTTTTTCCCTAGGAGCACGAGACTTTTCACAGTGGTAAACCTACACCAAGACAAGGTTTTGGACAGAATGGGGCCCCTGAGGATCGTTCCCCGCGGTTGGGTGGCCCCCGGGGTCCTATGCTGTGGACTGAGGCTACACAGTTTCTCTGTTTCGTTCCTGTAAGTTTAATTTTACTCTCCCCGTCCCTCCCTACTTCTTCCATTCTTCCCCTCCCCCTCACTGCAGTCCTCCTCTGTCTCCTCATCTCTTCCCTCCCTCTTTCTTCCCAACCTTCCATTTTCCTCCTTCCTTCCATTTTTCCCTTGTCTTCCTCCCCGCTCTTTTTTTTTTTTAATCCCCTCTCTGAAACAGCAATTTTCTTCTTCATTCCGCACGCAACTAACCAGTGCATTCCATGCATCTGATTCATTTAACACATTATAAGTATTATTCCATGTGGCATAGGAGGCTCGTAGAGCCTTGACAAAATAAAATATTTTGAATTTTATATGTTGACTTTTTCCTGTGTTATATATATATATATATATATATATATATATATATATATATATATATATATATATATATATATATATATGTGTGTGTGTGTGTGTGTGTGTGTGTGTGTGTGTGTGTGTATCTGTATGTATATACATACATCAATATATCCTTTATATATCGACAGAGTTTGTACCAATAGCAGTCTGACAGATACTGAGGTGTAACAGACAGAATAGATCTGTTAGGTGAGGTGCTACGACATCTCCAGGGTCGTTCAGAATACATCCCTTTATCCTAAACAAAAGGTGCACACTGTCCTACCAAACGCCGTATCCGTCAACATTTAAAAACTATTTTTTTTTTCCACTTCACAATTCAATGTTTTTCCCGCCTGCCACTGGCCTGTGCAAAAATTTCGTATTCATCTCATAACTGGTGTTCTGTTCCAGGAAACGCCAGACGATGTTATTCAACTGGAGTCAGTCAAGGGAGCCTACGTGTCTTAATACGTCACTGTTTATTCTACCAAGATCGGGACAATCACATACTCTTTTCCAGATAACACTAATCGATTTTACTTATTTCACGGGAGCTTCAGCGTTAATCCCTTTAGTACTGTAGTCTAAGAAAATTGCATAATATTATTGTTTGTTGGTATTTTATCTACGAAAATTCACAAAAAAAAATCATAGTGAAGATTTTCCTGCCTGAAGAGACGGGATGCACTGTACTATCAAACGACGTAATCGTTATTGTTAAAAAGATCTTTAAATTAAATACTTTCCAGTTTACTTGTTTTCATTACATACTTTCCAACTTACTTGTCTTCATTACACTTCCACCTCGTTGTGCCACAGGCGCTATTTTATTTATATGACATAAAAAATTAATTACGTACATAAGGAAAATCGGTTTCTTCTCTCAGGCTTTTAATTTTACTGTGCATGTCGGAGGATGTGGTTGTGGTTGAAAAGATTAGGAGAAATACACTGAGGTGGTTTGGACATGTGGAGAGGATGGAGAATGAAAGACTGACAAAGAGGGTGTATGTAGGTGAGGTGGAGGGAGGGAGAGGGAGGGGTAGACCGAGGATGAGGTGGAGGGATGGAGTTGAGAGGTATATGAGGGAGGGGGGGTGAGCTGGGGGGAGGGGAGTCAAATGGTGGGTGACAGAGTGACTTGGAGGCGTTTTGTCTGCGGCCACCCTTTGCGGGATTAGGGCGTCGGGCTATAGATAGATAGATAGATAGATAGATGTCGGAGGATGAGGACGGGGAGTAGTTGGCTACGAGCGCCTCTCCTCGTAGCCACTCGTTCCATCCTACGTCCCTCTCATTCACATACCTCTCTACCCTGTATTCCTCGGCCTCCCTCTCTCCCTCTGATGTGAACAGTTTAATACATTCAGCATCTTTATTTATGGTGAGTAAATGAATCCTGACATTAAAGAGCGCAGCTTATTATGACCTAAAACTCTCTCTCTCTCTCTCTCTCTCTCTCTCTCACACACACCAGACTCAGCAACTTATTAGCTGTTTCTGTAGATTCCTGTAGGCAGGTGTCACATTTAGTTAGACCTGAAGTATACCAAAATATTAAAGATTTCAATATCATAATTACACTTCAAAACACATTTACCGATAACTGAACGCTAAATATTCTCAAGCATCAAACAAAATCACCTTCTTCTTTCTTTTTCTGCGACTGCCCTTCTCTCTTCCTATTTATCCCAACTTTCCTGTCATTTTTTATTACTCTTCTTTCCTTTTCAGGTGGCTTTACATTGAGTGACAAGCACTGTAACAATATAACCAACCCATACATTTTCCCTACTTGTCAATACAGTAAATGGGTTGGTAGTGGATTTGTGCCCCTCCCCGTTAAATAACTAACTCAGAGACAAGCGACCACCCCTTATGGGATTATGGCGTCTGGATGTAGATAGAAAGATCAAGAAAAATCAGACTATTTTCGAGATGTGATTTTTGTGTGAAATATTTATGCAATATTGACAGTGTGCCAGCTTGGTTATGTGTCCTCGCCAGACAGAGAGAAGAGAGGGTGTAGGGAAGGGAACAAAATCTCCGGGGGGGTTGCTCTAGAAAACTTTGAATTCTATCTTCCGATTTGCATGGAAATGATGGCCATAATAACGCTTTGCACAAGAGAGTAACCCGCATGCAGCTTATCATAATTATTGTGAATATGTTAATACTGTAATAATGATAGGTGTAATTAACATAAAGTAAATAATATATCTCTGCACCGAAAAACATTTGGTCTGTCTTATGTCTCTGCAACTCATCGAAATTCTTCTCGAGAACCACACTTAGGTCGCGACCCATAGTTTGAGAATCGCCTGTATAGCTGGTTAGGCATAGAACTTGAGGTATGTCACTGCTCTCTCCTCTGGTTCGCTCATGCCTAAAGAATCTCAGAACTCATAAACGTCTAAACTATATGGCGTTTACTCCCTTGTAGGCACGTCTTCACTTTTTCTTTCACTTCAACTTGGCCCACAGTTTCGTCCCATTCCAGTTTATTTTAGCAGTTCAATGCCAGAAGTCGATGCCACGGCTTCACATCCTTTTCATTGCACTTCTTCCTGACGAACACCATATTCTGTTGTTTATCTCTTGTTACAACCCCGCATTCAAGATTTCGAGATGGCAATTTTGGGCCAAGATGAAGTAAAAAGGAGGTGAAAAGGGTGCGAAAGGGAAAGTCTGGGAAGGAAGAACGAGTAAAAGCAGAAGATGGAAGGATGTTAACTGAGATGGATGCAGTTAGGAAGAGATGGGCAGAGTATTTTGAAAGATTGTTAAATGTAGAGGAGGAAAGGGTGGCTGAGCTTGTGGCGGATGGAAGGGTGCAAGGAATAAATGTGTTGGGAGAGTTGAATGATTCTTTGATCACGATGGAGGAAGTGGAGAAGGCAGTAAAGGAGATGAAAACAGGGAAAGCTGCAGGTATGGATGGGTGTGCTGTGGAATGCCTGAAGGGTGGTGGAGTGACTATTGTTGACTGGTTAGTAAGATTGTTGAATGTGTGCTTTGTGAAATGTATGGTGCCAGTTGACTGGGCAAGTGCTTTTGTGGTCCCGTTGTATAAAGGCAAGGGTGATAAGTATGAATGTACTAGCTTTAGGGGTATAAGTCTGTTGAGTGTTGTAGGTAAGGTGTATGGTAAAGTGTTAATTATGAGAGTTAGAGAGGGTACAGAGGGAGTGATTGGTGATGAGCAGTGTGGCTTTAGGAGAGGGAGGGGATGCGTGGATCAGGTGTTTGCGGTGAGACAAGTGTGTGAAAAGTATTTAGCGAAAGGCAAGGATGTGTTTTGGGCATTTATGGATTTAGAGAAAGTGTATGATAGAATTGATAGGGAGGCTTTGTGGACTGTGTTAAGATTGTATGGACTTGATGGTAGGTTATTAAAAGGGGTGAAAAGTTTTTTGTGTAAATAGTAGAGCGTGTGTAAGAGTGGGAAATGCTGTGAGTGATTGGTTTCCTGTGAGAGTGGGGCTGCGACAGGGATGTGTGATGTCGCCTTGCTTGTTTAATATTTACATGGATGGTGTTGTAAGGGAGGTGAATGCAAGAGTTTTAGGTGGAGGTCTGAGTCTGGTGAATGTTGATGGTGGAGAGTGGAATCTGAAGTAGCTGCTGTTTGCAGATGATACTGCACTGGTGACTGATTCAGAGGAGAGATTGAGACAGTTGGTAGAGGAGTTTGGAAGGGTGTGTGAAAGGAGGAAATTGAAAGTAAATGAGAACAAGAGTAAAGTGATGAAGTGTACGAGGTTGGTAGATGGTAGGGGGATGAATATAGTTTTGAATGGCAAGTTGCTTGAGGAGGAAGAGTGTTTTAAATATCTAGGGTCACATGTTTCTGTGGATGGAAGAATAGATGCAGAAGTGAAGTTTAGAATAAATGAAGTAGGAAAGGTGCTGGGAGGAATGAAAAAAGTATTTAGATGTCGTTCGCTTAGAATGGATGTAAAGAGAAGGCTGTATGAGGGTGTTGTGGTACCGACTGCATTGTATGGGGCTGAAACATGGAATATGGGTGTAGCAGAGAGGAAAAGTTTGAATGAGGTGTCTGAGGAGTATGTGTGGAGTGACGCGTATGGATCGAGTGCGGCATGATGAAGTGCGAAGGAGAACTGGAGTTGTTCGGGAGATGGCTGGTAGAGTTGAGCAGAGGGTGTTGCGATGGTTTGGGCATATGGAGAGAATGGATAATGAGCGATTGGTGAAAAAGATAACTAGATCTGATGTGAGAGGTGTAAGGCTGAGAGGAAGACCACGAATAGGATGGATGGACAGTGTGAAGAGAGCGCTGGATGCGAGAGGGATGTCTGTTGAGCAAGGAAGAGTGGCTGTGCGTGACAGAAATGGGTGGAGAGAAATTGTGAATGAATAAGTGATGACGCAGCCATGAGGGGATATTCTCCCGCATTTGGTCTGATCAGCTATTTCAGGTCAGGTGCGGCTAAGGGGATGAGTCTGTTATGATGTGGCAAGGGTAAACCAGCTATGCTGTTGGGCCCTGCTGCGGATGTCACTGATTGCATTGCGCAGTTGACCCTTGTGCAGTGTGGTGCGGTGAGGATCTGTCCGTTCTCCCCTTTGGGGCTAAGATGCGAATGAATGTGTTTGAATGGATGAGTAAATGGGGAGTGTGTCGTCCTGTCTCGGCTACCTCCCTTTCCTTGGGGGAAGCAGCCTAGGTATATAGATAGATAGATAGTATTTTATTCCACTCAGTAAGTAACAGAAACTTCAGAGTGTAAACATATTCTCTGATATGACATCTTCTAGTTAGCTGTAAATTATTTCATCCATCCTAGAAAAGACTTTTAGAGTAAAGGAGCTGGACAGAGTCCTCATTAAAGCCTCTGCATCTGGAATTCTAAGCCGAATACAATGTCCTTACTGGCAGAAGACATACCATGATAGTGAAGAGTTTGACAGCCGCGAACAGGGTAATGGAAGTGAACTGCTTTGGCTTGTTTTTTTTTTTGTGTGTGTGTGTGTTTTTTTTTTAATGCAGGGCAGAAGGAACCAAAGACTAGGAGCCCGCAAATCGTCCTTCCAAGAAAAAAAAAAAACAATACAAAAGAGAGCCAAATTCAAGATCCGTTCATTTCTAGATGCCTGGACACACTGAGTTTGAAAGAGTGGAGATCATAGGAAGCAGGATGATGGAAGTAAGAAGTGCTGATGATGATAATACTAATGATGGTGGTGGTAAAAACAAATCTTTCCATAGAGGCACAGATTATCAGAATTGTAAAGAAATCCCAGTTTGTAACAATATTCGAGGCAAATTTCCCGAAAGCAGTTACTTAAATGGCGGGAGTGTTATAAGAACCGAAAGTGATTAAGTTACGCGGCGGTAACCTATGTGCTCTCTCTCTCTCTCTCTCTCTCTCTCTCTGCATTTTCCTTTTCCTTCTCAGTCAGTCAGTCCTCTGTCTTTGCTCTGTCTTCATTATTTTTTTCTCTCCCACCCTTGTCAGTCCATCTCCCTTCCCCTTTCCCTCTCTTATTTTTTCGCAAGTCTCTCTCTCTCTCTCTCTCTCTCTCTCTCTCTCTCTCTCTCTCTCTCTCTCTCTCTCTCTCTCTCTCTCTCAATCAATCAATATTCTTTAACATTTACAAACCGAGGACTTTTGTATCATTCCTGCTTCCTAATGACCGTGTTATTCAACTTTAAGTAGACTTTATTCTACAAGGATTAAATATAACCTTCATTAACCACTTCAGCACGAGAACTCTTCCGCAGGTATAACCCCTACATATAACCTTCATTAACCACTTCAGCACGAGAACTCTTCCCCAGGTATAACCCCTTCTGTACAATGACATTTACTTTCTTGCAATCTCCAGACGATTCTATTCACATTAACATCGACTTTCCAACTTAGAGGGGGTGGAATAAGTCTTTACACTGACTCCACTGCCAATCGTCCTCCTTAATCGGAGTGAAAATTATCAAGTGAAAGGATGGTTAAAGTCACCAGTGTGTTGTGGAGGGTGAAAAATATATATACTGTATAAATTTATGTGAAGAGAAAAAAAAAAATGTACACTCAAGTTACATTCCGCCATATTCACCTGACCACCATTTCTACCACTGCATTTAAGACAAGTATTATACCTTTTTCACCTTGACTTGGCCTAAAATAACATCTTTCCATGTTAATTACCGAGTTGAAGCATTATCACTAGAATTTAATGGAAGTCATGAAGAAGTGCTTTGAAAAGGATATAGAGCTACAGTATTATTCTGCCAAAGAAATAAGCTGCAAAAGGACGAAAATCTGGGCCAAGTTAAGGTGAAAAGAGTATAGTGATGCAGTCGCCTGTCACCCACCTGTCTGGCAATTGTGTGGGATGATGATGATGATGAGGAGGAGGAGAAGAAGGAGGAACAGGAGGAGGAGGAGGAGGAGGAGGAGGAGTTCTCAGCTCCCCCAACCCCCCTTCTCACATATTTAACATACGGTGGTTCGAGGTGGTGTGTAGGGGGGGGGGTTATCACTTGGAACTGCACTCGAGTGTACATGAATCTCGTGAATGTTAAATAAGATCATTAGCATCAACAGGGATACTATCCTCCTTTATTTTCTCTCGATAATACACACACACACACACACACACACACACTCTCTCTCTCTCTCTCTCTCTCACACACACACACACACACACACACACACACACACAGACACACACACACAAGCTAATTTAAGACGTAGACGGTCCGAAACATCTTGTAACTAATAAGTATTTACACATAAACGCGTCACTTCTTACCAAACTGATGGATATCAAAGATGTACCCAAAATTTGGAGAGAGAGAGAGAGAGAGAGAGAGAGAGAGAAAGCAGTATTCTCCTTCTGCACTGACGTTCTCTAAAATGCTGTTAATATGTTGAACACCAAGAAAATGAAACTGCTATATTTCCTACGCTCTATCACTTAGGACAGAAGAATACACGACAATAAAAGAATAATCTGAACCTAAAATATATGCACAGGATAAGCCCTGCAGTCCCAGTCTTTTGTTATTATTATTATTATTATTATTATTATTATTGTTATTATTATTATTGCCAGACGAGTTTATTTATCTCGGGGATGGAATATATCTAAGCTCTCAAAAGGTGAATAGAATCGTTTGGTGAAAGGAAGAGTAGCATGAACTTCATCACGAAATTGTAAAGTTTGGGCAAAAATGATCATGCACGGAAAATGGATGCTTACCATTGAAGAGGGTTGGGTGTTGTGCTGAATGGTGATGATTCTTTGGCCAGCGTTCTTGTCATTGAAGGAAGCTCTCTAATACCTTTTCCTACGCGATTTGTTTTGCTTATTACACCTAACTGTCCTCTTCTGTTACATAAATCCTCTCAATATAGCCATACTCTGCATAAATAACGTACAAAAGGATATCAACCAGCCCTATTCAAAAATAAATCGCCAAAGCAGAGGCGTTAGGGAGATTCCTTGCCTGACGCGAATACGAGCACTTGTCCTCTTCTCTGAACCAAATACACATCTTATTATTCCATTGTTCATCTATGTAGCGTAGAATTAACAACATATTTATTTTTCTTAATCAGAGTTCAGGTCTTCGCTTCCTTATAGTTTAATTCTATTGGTTGTCAGAGTTTCGCTGTCTAACCATGATTATAGTCAGTCAATAGCGTGCCAGACTATACCCTTGTCACCGTAACCTGGCCTATAATTGTCATCTCTCCATCTTGAATTTTGAGTTGTGGCAGTAGAATAGCACTTGAAGATGATGCCAGTCACAAAGAAGTGCTAATTGAAGGATGGTAAGCTTTAGTGGTCTATTTCTGCCACGGAGTTACGTGAAATAAGATGAAAGAATGAAAATCTGGGGCAAGTCAGTGTTAAAAAAGGTATAGGGCAGATCAGTCTATAGGAGTATCATTACTATTATTAAAAGTATCATTATTACAGTTCCGCTGATAATAACACTGCACTATTATACCACGCTACTTATACTTTGTGCTGTTTTTCCTGGCCCGGATATTTTTTCCGGTTACTATTAAAGAAATTTCTATATAAGATATTGTGTCACATCATCACAGCCTTTGTCTTATAAGTTTATGATTCACTCGCCACCACTATCCTTCCTTTTCACCTCCCTCCCTTCGCCAGTCCACTACCCCTCCTCATACTACATGGTACGAAATCTGTTGGCCAGCCATGGCAACTTTTTTTGCCTGCTTTGATGAGTGAACCTCACGGGACTCGGACTCATAGCGTGGCTCAAAGGGTATGGAACTTTATGCTAGAGAGTATTGTTGGGCGAAGACAAGGGAGGAGCAAACTTTGCCCAGCAGCCTGACCTGTCCGAAAATGGAAATCGTCCCTCAAAGCCCGAGTTCAACATGCCACTACTGTACACCGACTCTTCCTGCCAAACAGGTCATCTGCTGACCTTATCTGCCATAAGAGAACTTGCACAATACTATATTAATACAATTATTTTGATAATTCACAAAGGACAGCTTCATACCTTTACACAAACTAATGTTTACACCCTAGTCTACTCGGCCTAAGAGACATCCATGGCTGAGCAGTTTATTTCTGAATTGGGCACAGTACGTTCATAATTATATTTTCTCGTATGTGGTTTATGTAACCCGAGTCAGTGCAAGAAATACATAAAGAACAAAATGAAAAATAAAGTGTAATATGCAAAATACATCTATAAGACAGGTGTTAAAAGTCTCCTAAGCTGACATGATTACTGACATTGGAGTCTTCATCCCTGTCGGGCATTTGGCATTTTTTACGCAATGGTCACGCTGCTTTAGAGACGAGACTCATTGATTTTGTAATCCTTGACTCTGAATTCCGATTTATCTCGAACTTTCTCTGCAGTTAAAAGTGTTAAACTCGGCAAGTTTGAAACCATGAGTCTTTTTCTTTGGGTGCAGCTTCGAATCATTTCATGTCGTTGAAACAGTTTGTCCTGAAATTTTCCCCCACAATGAATGAACAGGAAGTGAATTAAGAGTAGTTGGTGGATGGGAAATAAGAGTACTGAAGATGATGGTAGGATATTAAGGTGGAAGTAGATGGTGGTAGAGAAGATGTTGGCAAGTGGTGGTGGCAGGAAGCAGGTGGCGGTGTGTGGCAGCGAGGTGGTGGGTGAATGGAAGGGGAGAGGTAGGGAAGCGGGTCGGAGAGCCTAGGCTACTGGTAGTGAGTGTTGGCTCGGCGCGCTCCGTGAATGGTGCTTGTGTGTGTCGCCCTCCCGGTGTCGAAGTTTCGTGGTATTTCTCGGTTCCAGGGATTCGTAACGCCTCTTTTTCTCCGATTTATTCTGCATTTTAAACCAAGATATTACTCGTGTATATGACAGATTCAGACCGAAGCGACATAAACTAGAAAGTAATAACATGGAAAATACATCACTGCGGAGGAGGAATGATGAAGTTTCCTCTCCGTACCGGAACACGGCATCCAGTCATATTATCAGTGTCATCTCTCTCAAGAATCCCAATTTCGTGAGCTTGGAGGCTTTGTAGCTCATTCTTGGCGATTATTTTTGCATATTGTCCTTCATGCTGTTCTGCACACCACATTTAAATGGTACAGTATGAGCTGAAACATTAATGCTCTCAACTATTTAAACGTTCATTCAGTCTCTCTCTCTCTCTCTCTCTCTCTCTCTCTCTCTCTCTCTCTCTCTCTCTCTCTCTCTCTCTCTCTCTCTCTCTCTCTTTCTCTCAAGATGGTATTTTTGTGGACTTGCTGTTGAAGGCTGTTAAATACATCTTTCTTAGCGATACATTTTATGCAACACAATATTACTCTCGTGTATGAATGAAGACACTGGTGAGGGAGAGTTAATGGGGACTCATAATAACTGAAGAAAATGAATCTCTCTCTCTCTCTCTCTCTCTCTCTCTCTCTCTCTCTCTCTCTCTCTCTCTCTCGTCAATAATATACAAGAATATGTTAAGGTGATACGTTCAGAATAAATCGCTTAGGTGGGGTGTTAGGAAATCAAACCCACATGAAATACAGCCGTCAGTGCTAGTTTGATTATGACGCTATAGTTAGTGTTTAAAAGTTCCATTTACAGAGAGTAGAAATATAAGCCTTTGTAGATACGATCAAAATCTTTGACTCTTTCCTTCCATTGGCTTACGAAAGATCTTTAGTTTTCATGAAGGTAATTCGGGCAGGAGAGTATTAACTACAGGTGTATGGTATGTAGGAGGACTGCTGGGCCTTGATAGCAGGCTGTGAAGCCTATGCCCAGAGTCGGACACACACACACACAAAAAAAAAAATAAATAAAACTAATGTATATCTAGTATATCTAGTGCCCATCTAGTTTGAAAAGTGTTACTAGACGATTTAACATAACAAAGCTGAGCCATCTAGTACTGAAGGGGCTAAAGAAAGTTGTATCTGATCTTTTCATCTCTCCTCCTCCCCCCAAAAAAAATCCGTTCTGATTTCTTAACTAAATGAAATCGTCTCAAGATGGGAAGAAATATAACAAAGATGATGTTCTATGGATGAAGAGGCTAAACAACAGCAGTAAACAATAATATCCAGCCACGTTTCTGCCGGACAATATTGTGAAACTTGCAAATTATTCTGAATAATGTTAGACTTCGAAAATAGCTTTACTGGGTTTCGAAAGTCACTGTCTCGTTTATCTCAGCCTCTTCACTCCTATGACGTAGTTTCGTTATTCTCGCAACTATAGTCCTTTCACGTTAATTTGGCCTAGAATTTCGTTGTTTTGTAGTTTATTTCAAGGCTAAGTGGGAGAAAAGTACTACGGCTCAACACCCTTTCCATCGCACTTCTTCGTGACTATAATCATATTCTAGTATTAATCTACTGTTCCAACTCAACGCTCAAGATTGAGAGATGTTAGTTTTAGGCCAAGTGAGAGTAAAAATGGTATATGAGGTGTCTTCATTCTTTTTGGAGATATATCTGCCCTTAAAAGATAGATATGGCTTTTAATTAATCACTTCTTTCTTACACATCCCTCTGAAAGTTGAAAAAAGTGGCAATGAAAGAGCAAGAATGTAACAAAAATAAGTCACTGAAGTAAAGACGTTAAGGAAGTGAAAGTTTATTAATGTCCGCAACCGTACACGAGGGAGGCTCCAAGCTCATGAAACCAGGCTCGTTATTTGCGAATTATGTAAACAAGACCCCAACCTCCTTCAGACCTTAAGGTTAATCGGGCCGGTCAGAGTGTTGGACATAGTTAGTCTCCTCATCGGTCCTTTTTCACCCAGCAGTGTAATTAGGGACCTGGATCGACTAATGCGGGTTGTGTTCTAAGGGAAGGTTATTACTAGCAAGAATTGTTTCATACGGGTTTGTTCAGCTAAGGAGAGAGCTTCCGAACTGGAGGGTAAAGTTACTGTCTTCATTTGCCCTATCATAGCTAGGAGAGAGAGAGAGAGAGAGAGAGAGACGTCTCCCGAATGAAAACTCTCTCTCTCTCTCTCTCTCTCTCTCTCTCTCTCTCTCTCTCTCTCTCTCTCTCTCTCAAGCTTGATGACCTATTAACCAGGCCATTCACTACCTTATATTCAGCATCATCCTGGCTTGTTTACCGCCTCAGGAACGTCCTCATATTAATCAGGCCACAACAAGAATATTCAACTACCGTACCCTCGAAGACTCTTTAGGTAGTCAAGAGGTTAATTAAGACAGTACGTGTCCCCTTAAGTGAATAAAATCGTTTGGAGAGAGCACCAGCACTATATGTAAAAAAAAAAAAAATAGTCTAGCGAGAAAGAAATGTTTAATAATTCTGGCTGATATTATGCAAGATTATTCGTGTCTGAGAAACCATATGAAACCTGAAGGACAATTTTGAAGCAGTATTTCCCAGTGTTTAATTTACCAAGCACCGCTATGTTATTTTTAGATGTCATATACCCAGACGTCTTTATTAGATTAAGGATATTTTTTTTATCAGGCTGCCACCAGACGATTTGGTTAAATTTTGGAAGGATCTCCAGTATGGGCGAGGTTACGCAAGGCTACTCAAATTAATACAGTTAAAAAAACGGTGAATAAAGCTTTTTTGGAGGTAGCACCCACGAAGATAGCCTAAAGAGGGTGATCAGAGAGCATGTCGACGCCACCCGAAATTTGCCCCTGACTCGTGACCTTTACCTCTGCTTGCTCTATACCGAAATTGAACCACTTCTTTCCAGACCCATACACAATGTAGACGCCAGTTGTGATGTAAACTGGATCATGTATTCGAAGTGTTTGATTCACATATACACATAAATACATACCTCTTACTGACATATACATGCATATCTCATACATACATACCTCAAACATGCATACACAGTGTATCTCATACCTACATACTTCATAATACATACATACATACATCATACGTACACACATACATAGAAACCGACTGTCATAATAACTACACCTTTGCTAGCTCTACAACAAGATGCCATCGTTGTTTACAATTTAATTTAGTATTCTCATTTCAGGTCATAAGGAAAACAATTCTCTGGGCTGAGGACTCGGAATATAACTGGATAGGATAAATATGGAAAAAAAATATGGGCACGGCAAATCCAGTGACTGAGATAAAAGTTGAAGTTAAATGTCAGATATATTTAGAAAAGAAAGAAGCATAAGGTCAGACATGCGTGTGAAGGGGAAGTTATGAAGAATTCGCACGAAGAGCTAATACAGAAATGTTGTAAATAAAAATAAATGGAAGAAGTCAACTGAATAATAATCGTAACAAGAAAATGTCTGTGGGAAAATTGAGAGAAGAAAAATTTAAAAACAGGAAAAGATTTGTATAAGAAACACACCCAGGAAAAAAATTTAATCTTGGAATATTTCTCTCGTAGAGCGTGACTAAGATGTGAAACAGTAACCTAAGAAAGTCTGTGAGAAATTAACCTAGCTATGAAAAATGAACTTGAAATATAAGAATAATAATTTTAAAAAATGAACTAAAGCATATGAAAAATACTGGAGAAATGAACTAAAGGACATTAAACGTGTCGAGAAACTGAGCTAGTCAATGAAACAATTAAAAAAAAAAAACTGAACAGACTAACCAAGTAAAAACATCACAAAAGAATTAAGGCAAGAGGAATGTGTGTAAACGTCAGCTAAACTATATAGAGACTGTAAAAATGTATGTGGCTAATATTAGGCGTAAGAAGTTCGTAAGAAAAATATAAAACAAGATGCATGAAACACTAAGAAAGTATTATGGTAAAAAACAAACTAAATGAATGTGAAACCGGGCTTTAAAAAATGTTGTAAAACTAGTGGAAGAAAAATGTATATGAAATAGTTAAGATTTGAGTATTATTTGTGCGTCACTGAGCTGAGATAATTTTCTTTAAGAATGACATTTTGGAAGATTTGAGAGACTGGAGAAAATGTGAGAGGTTTGAAGAAATGAGAGGAAATAGCTTAAAACTATACATTATAAAGTGAGGGAGTGAATTTAGATATTGATAATGAAGACGTGAAAGAAGAATACACTGACAGTGAAAGGAAAAATACACTGAGTGGGAAAAAAAAAAATGGTATACAGGTATGAGGAGCTAAAATCTATAAAGAGAAATTCAGATACTCGTTATTGAGTAAGAAATGTAAACTAAAATACGATATATCAAATGTGGAACTAGAATTTATCAGAAGTGCAACTAGAATATATTAATTGTGGAACTGAATATATTAAATGTGGAACTAAAATATATTTAATGTGGAAGTAGAATATATTAAATGTAGAATGAGAATATATTAAATGTGAAACGAGAATGTATTAAATGTGGAACGAGATTATATGACGAAGAGAAGAAGAATTACCTCAATGCATATATCACTGAATCTCTTGTTGCCCCATCAGGCTCGTAAGGGCCCAGGGTTAGGCTAGAGTATCCAGACGTTTAATTCGCTAGTGACCTGTTTAAAGAGTAGAAATTAAACATGAAGTTGGAGAACGAAAGCTTGAATACAATCGAGTGACGAAGTAGAACTAGAATATAGTCAAGAAATAGCGAATCACGGGAACACAAGCGCAACTGATCCAAATGCAAACTTTTAAAATCCTACTTATGATAAACGTTTTTTAAGGACCACAAACGTATATCACGGCAGAACAGTTAAACGTTTTAGCCAAGAACTGAGAACTCTGCACTCCAATAAACGCCAGACGGTTGTATTTGGCAGAGACAAGAGAGAAAAAGATAGAGACCCCACCATTCATAACAGCATCCAACTCTCCTCATTGGTATGTACCCGATTCTCTTAGCATGACTTTTTTTGTTTTTGTTTTTTAACTTCATGTTGATGGATTATTTTTCACTATTCTTGCAGTATCCAACGATTTTATTATGATGAATATTTAATTCTGGTATGTAAATTTTGGATATGGCCAGTACTAACCTTGTCCTTACTTAAGTTGAATAGGATCGTCTGGCAACAACAAGAATAATTTTTAAAATGTCCTCCAAACGAAAGAGTTATCCTGTGCATATACTATATATTAATACGATGTTCTGGAAATCAGGAAGGTATCAGTTTTACGGTACCTCTGGGGGTGGGAGGTGATCACCACTTCTTTTCAGTTAACTGTAATTAAGAAGCAAACAGCTCTCAGACAGGGCAACACCGTCGCACACCAGCTGGTCTAAGGGCCAAATATCAGACTGTCATGTGACCTTCACCTTCGACAAATTATTTAAAAATCGAATTACTTCATCCTTGCCTAACCTTTAGCCCTTCCTCCAGCTTTGGTTCAAGTTAGATCAAAACTGTTTGAGTTAAATTTGCCCTGTGACATTCGCCTTTCACATTTCCTTTTGACTTTGACACATTTTCAAAATCGAATATCTTTATCCTGAATCTTTTCACAAAGTTTGGTTTGCATTGGATAAAAACTGTTCAAACTGAGCCTGCCATGTAATCATCACCTTTGAAATTTTCTCACTCTTGTGGAGTGAATGTGGAGAGGTTGCACTAAAACAACTGGACAAAATTCAGAACGAAGTTGTAAGAATTATTAATAACCCGGCAATTACAAATGAACTACAGGTACTTCTCTTATAGGTAAGAAAATATGTTGTCTCCTTTCCATTATTTTATAGATACTTTAATGGTAAATGCTTAGACAAAGTTGCATCCATTGTGCCACCTCTACACGCCTTCCTCTTTCCTCCATGTGTGACCTTCAACCCTTCCACCTAGTTTAGGGGAAGTCTTATCAAAACTGACATTTTGCTAACACACACACACACACACACACACAGACCTCAAGACATAACATCACTCTTGTTCGACAAGTGCGGCTGTAATAATAGTATAGTGTATGGGTTTTTTTTTTTTTACAGATAATTCAAAATATTAACAAAGTTATATAATGCATTACTACTGAACTCTCTCTCTCTCTCTCTCTCTCTCTCTCCCTCTTGACCCAGGCATACAAAGTCCTATCAAGGCTAAAGCTGTTCCTATCATCAGCAGAGAACACACCGACTTTTCTACACAGACATGGTAGTCGATTGTTGTTTGTTGTCGAACCTTAAAATAAGAGACCCTACGTCGAAGTGGAGGAGTAGGCCTCAGGTAACTCACTTCCTATGGCTTTACCTGAAGTTAGTAATTAGGCCTCTGTACTAATTATCTCCCCGAACCTGCTAGAAACCACAGCATTAGAGAGAGAGAGAGAGAGAGAGAGGCAACTAAAAATAAAAAATTATTGAAGAATTACCGTAATGAAGAAATCGATACAGAGAGAGAGAGAGAGAGAGAGAGAGAGAGAGAGAGAGAGCAATGATTTCTCTCTTTAATCTTTTTCACCTTTTCTAACACGCTTGGCATCAAAGCAACTGTTCTTGATAACTTTGCCCCTTTAGTTGTCAAAAGGTGAGATTAATTACCTGTACTCATAAAATTTGTTAAGAAAAAATCCATATTTATTTTCGTCATCATCAGCAGCACCACCTTGAGATGCTGAAAGTGAAGATGATTGTTGTGTATGTTCATTGTAATAATAAGAATCAGGAAGAAAAATACGGGCTTTGGTACTGTACCCATTTTACTCTAACTTGGCCTAGAATTGCGATACCGTACCTTCATCCGTAAAAAGAGATTAATACTTGAATACTGTATTAGTCATGAAGAAGTGGTATGGATAGGCTGAAGAGACAGCATTATATTTCTCTGCAACTGAGCTGAGCTACGTCAGATACACTGCAAAAGGATGGCTACTAGTGAAAGTGGAAATGAAAAGTGAAAATGACCTTCCTATACGACAACACCTGACCAGAGCTGAACTAAAGGGGGTTAGGGATGTTCGTCAGGTAGGAAATAAACATGATATAATACGTCAGGGTACTGAAGGAGAAAACTTGTTACCGAGAACATGGACTTAGTGCTCTTCCTCAAGTTTCATCCCTCACAATTCTGCACATCAACGTACAGTCCCATCCATTTAATTCCCATATTCCTAAGTTCAGTATTTAGGTCATAGCCTAATTAACTGCTCTGGCTTACGTTGTTGTTCATTTACTTAGCATATTTGTGATTAACGAGAATAATAACTTCAAATCTAACACACCTGCAGCCTTGATGAGAGTAAACCCATGGCCACAGTTTTTAGACCGTGAAATTATCCCCTTCTGCCTTACTACCTGACCTTTAATTTTACATAGGGTATAGAAAATCCTTTGTTTATGTAAAGATTTTGGTATTTCGAATGCTTTTACCATTATACCTATCTTTCCTTGGGTGCCAATAAATAAATAAATAAATAAATCGTGCCCAGGTAGCACTGAGGAAATAAAAAAGAAGTTCCCGGTCCTTAGAGATACAATGTCATTATGTACGATGTTCATTAAGACAGTAACAAAAGCGCCTCGAGTTTGACTGTTTGGATGATTAACCAGATACACACGACAGGACATTCGTGTGCGTGAATCAGTATAGGTGGAACACTTAGAAGGTGGAGGAATAGAGGGTGGCCGATAATGGGGTGGAGGATCAAGGTGGAGAGGTATAAGAATGAAGGTGATTTGGCCCGGAGTGAGGACTGTCTGATGGCTAGGAAAGGACGACGTGGAGGTGATTTGTCCATGGCCATCCCCACAACCCCACTCCCACCCGATAAAGGCGCTTGGCTATGGATGAACTGACGACGACGTGTGTATTGAGATTTGCAGTCTAGGAGATGATAACTATGTTTCTAATGTAAATAATGTATCCTCTTCTTCGCTTACGTACGCAAATGTAATACGAGTGGAAAATTATCAGAGCGAGGTGGATGTCCAGCACAGAAAAATAATCAGGAAAGCAGAGAAAAATTACTTTTGAAAAATAATCATGTATAGAATGCTTGGTAGTGCAGTATATCCCTTTCATTTAGATAACCACTTCAGCACGATGACTTAAAATTTATCTTTATCACGCAACCACCAGATTTTATTAGATAATGTAACTCAGCGTCAGTAGTGAAGGTACTAATATTCTCAGGCTTCGGGAGGTCAATGTCAACGGAGTAAAAAATTGGTTGGCGTTAGATGGAATACAGTACTAGAGTTGTCCCGATCATGGGCGAGGTAATGATCTCAATATTAAGACATCCAGACTCTTTTGATTCACTCTCCGCTTAATGAAATCGCTTGGAGTTATGTGGACTAGATCACTAAAGTTGTCTCAAGCATGAGTGGGTTAACTTATGGCAGTGATTTTCAAACTATGGGTCGCGACCCAGAGATGGGTCGCGAGAGGAATTTTGATGGGTCGCAGGGACACAGAATAGGCCTCAGTATTTGTATGTACAGTACCACTCTTGGTCTGTAGATCCACTGAAGAGGGCGACAGCTGTCGCCGAAACTGTTTGGAAATACATCTTTTTCGTCTGCCGGTCTGGGTTTTTTTTATCCTAATAGGTAGAATGCTTCCAGTGTATTTTATTTACTTAAGTGAAATCGTAATCATCCTTATTACACTATTAGCATATTCATAATAACTACGGTAGGCTATATACCGGTTACTCTCTCTCTCTCTCTCTCTCTCTCTCTCTCTCTCTCTCTCTCTCTCTCTCTCTCTCCTGTGGGTCGCGAAGTTTTGACATATTCCAAATAGGGTCACACAGTAAAAAGTTTGAGAACCGCTGACTTATGGTACAGAGTAAGAAACTGTAGTACAAGAAGGTGTAAGGACAATGAAGATATTAAATTGTGATGTGCAGGAAAAACATAAATTGTGAAGATATATGGATAAGTCTTTTGGCAGGACAGTGTGTATATTCTGCTTAATATGAAATGTGTTGAGTGAGTCAGGTGTGTGTTTTTGGTTGGTCGGTTGCGTGTGGAAGGAAGGGAAGGGCGGAGGTAGAGTGCTACGACAGGGAGGGTAAGAAGGGAAAAATGGATGGAAAATGAAAGGAAGGAGGAGGGGAGACAAACGAAAAAGGGAAGGAGGGAGGAAGAAGGAAAAGTGAGGAGGAGGGAGAGAGGGAAGAGAGGAAAAGACGGCAGGGGGATTGCTGTAAAGGAGAGAGGGGGAATGAAAGAAAGGTGAGCGAGGGACGGAATAAAATAAAAACTCGAGGATATGGAAAAAGAAATGGTGGAGGGAGAGGGAGAGGAAGACGGGAAAAACGAAGAAAAGAGCAAGGGATAGCGAGAGAAGAAGAGAAAAACGAAGGAAGGGGAAGGGAGCGAGAAAATTAATGTAAGTTCAGAATTAAAGAAATGTAGAGATATGAGATATTAATAAGGAGGGTTCAAGGAGTGGAAGGCAAGAAAACTGGATAAGGGAGAGAGGAGATATAAGGAAAGAAGGAAGGGAAAGGAAATTAGGGAGAAGGCAGGGACCTCACCCTGCTTTTGCGTATTGATGGAAGATGGTTTATGATAATATAATAGTGATTTATCGTCAATGGTGAGGTCAGAGGGTTGGCTTTATGTAAACGGTGGGCGGGTGAAGGGAGGAGACTGGGGTGGGGAATGGGTGGGGATGTGGGTGCGGGTGTGGGTGTTGGTCAGGGTGTGGGTGTGGGTGGAGATGTGAATGAGGGTGTGGTTATGGTTGGGGATGTGAGTGACGGTGTGGGTGAGGGTATGGGTGTGGGAAATGAAAATGTAGGGAAATGGAATGGGAAGGCGAGGGGAGGGGAAGGGAAAAGAGGAAGACGAGTAGTAGATGGGGATGGCAGCAGGGGAGGGAGAGGGAAGGGAGAGGGAGGGGGGTGAAGAATGGGATTGCGGAAGGAAGGAGTGTGTTGGTGAAGATGAAAGGCGGTATATAAAATATGTATAGCCCAGCAAGAATAATTGGCGGGTCAAGGGACTGAGAATAAGAGAGAAGAGAAAAAAGCTAGAAGAAGAACATAGGAAGGATAAGCAAAAAAGAGAATGAAAAAGATAACAACGAAAAAGTGTGTAGAAAACAAGACTTAAATATTTATGAACAGTATATGAACAGTAAATGAAGGATTGAGTGGAGGAGAATAGAAAAAATAAGAACACAGATTAGATAGGAGTAAAGGAACGGTAAATGGAAAGTAGAATGTCAGAAAATAAATGTATATGGTAACAGTGGGGCAGATACCATGGGATGCTTAGCCGCGGAACTCATATCCGTAACTCAGGTATTTAAGCCTTGGTGGGTGAATAATTAAAAGCCACTGCATCATTCAGGTCACCTCAGTTACCCCCCTCAGGTGTTACTCTACACGGTCACATTACCTTCCAAACCACAAATAAATGGACACCTGAGACGAGTGGCGCCAGGATTCGAACCATAAGGCCAGCGGGTCGCCATCTTCGCTCATATACTGCTTTTACTTTTACTTGGCCCAGATTTTCGTCTTTTTGCGGTTTATTTAATGTATATCAGTGGCAGGGGAAGGCAATGTTGTGCTTCTGCATCCGTTCCAAAGCACTTCGTTGTGACTAGCATCATGTTTTAGTGTGAATCTGATGTTTTTAATCAGAATTCAAGATGAAGAAATGGCATTTTTAGGCCAGATTAGAGTAAAAACAGTACAGCATCACCACCACTCGGCTACCGCAGTGTTAGTTAGAATGAAATTGTCGAGTTGTTTTGATCTGTCTTCTCACTACTCTGGTAAAAACAGAAGGAATAATAACCAAAAAGAAGGAATAAGACTAACACAGGCAGTAACAAAAAGAAGATGTAAAAACAGTAGTTATGAAATAGGAAACAGAGCAAGACGTTGAAAAATGAAAATGTGCAGCTTGTAATGAGAATAGGAACACATACAACCAAAAAAAACAAGACAAGATATAAAGATGAAAAAATAAGAGTAAATATAAATGGATGAAGAAAAATTAGTGTTCAAAAAGCAAAACTGGAATGTAGAATAAGAAATAAAAAAAAACAAATATTAAGGAAAGGGAGAAGCACAAGAAAGGTAAAAATAAATAAGGAAATAGAAGAGGTCATTGAAGTTCTGAGGAAACATAAAATAAAAAGGCAGTTAAAAAAAAAATACTAAGACTCAATTAGTCTAAATCGAACGAGAAAAGATTGACGAGAAAATCAGAAGAGAAGCTGGGACAGGTATAAATAAAACTGAGAGGAAAAACAAGGAGACGAAGGGAAATAACTGCGCTCTTGCGATTTATTGATGCTTTTTACAGACGATTTTATTCAGCTTAAGGGAGATTTTTCGAACCACAGGGATTAGATACAAGCGTCATGAAACCCTACAGAACATGATGCCTTCCACAAGTCGAGGAAAACATCTGGGCATAGAAAGGAAAAAAAGAATGTTGAAAATGTCATCAAAGAAAAGAAGGTAAATCCTTTTCTATGTTGACTCTCTCTCTCTCTCTCTCTCTCTCTCTCTCTCTCTCTCTCTCTCAGGAGATGATAATGTTCTATACAAAAGATGTTTCCTGAGCTGAATTAAATTGTTCTGGCAGCAGCAAAACTGACGCAGGAATACGTAATAGCAGTGAAGGGATAAAATAAAATGCACAAGCTTATAAGAAACTGAGGGTGTTTTTCCGGCGAGGACTGTGGTCGGGAAAGCTTAACCAATCAACATCCATTTCCAAAATTGCCTCACCTCTACGAGAAAAAGAAATGTTGAAACTGTCCTCACTCATCAACGACTTAAAAATATCGTCCCACAGTTTTCCTGGAGATGAAATAGAGCACAGTGTTCCTACAAGACCACACTCATGTTATATTATTGCACGGGCTCCTGTGACTCACTCTCAGGTGAATATAATCATTTGGCGTTAACTGGAACATACTCATCAAGTTTTCTCACCCATAAGAGAGGTTAATAATGGCAGCATCGACACTGCTAGGCTCCTATGACTCACTCTCAGCTGAATAAAGTTGTCTGGCTTCGTTGATATGCAGTACTGGAGTTTTCACGACCATGTGTAGGTTAAGTACCTGGAATCAGCCCGAAAATATATAATAATTAGCATTTTTCTATACCGTAACTTTTTCACGCGATAGCAAATAGAACTCTGCTATTTTTTCATAGTAATTGCTTCCTCCAAGAGACATTCAGTAAAATGCATGGACAATTTATAGCGTAATATATATATATATATATATATATATATATCTATATATATATATATATATATATATATATATATATATATATATATAGGCTATAATATACGCGAGTACCGGGTATTGGTATTTTCGGTATATATGTAGGTATGTGAGGGATGTGTATGCATGTATGTAGCTTTGTATGTATACAACATATTAAAAACATTACCGTATATGTTTGAGAGGCGATTTTAGTGTTTTGCTAAAAACCTCGTAAAATTTTTAATATATAGCGCTGTACAGAATGTAAAGTGGATATTTTGCATTATAAATTCACAACTGAAGCACCAAATTGGAAAGAAATGAAGTAATATTTGTTCAGGGTAATAGTCATCTTATGACCATTATTTTTTATTAGTGCCATGTATTTACTTATGTAAAATGCAGGATGTTTCAGAATGGCTTGGCTGGAACTTGTTTTGTAAGGTTACATTCATGCAGTGCGAATAAACTGAATATTTAACCCAGATCCATCCAACAACAAAAGACAACGTCGAAGGCGGCTGCCAGAATAAGAATTTGATGAAGGAAATTGAATAAGAATAGAAGGAGAACTGGAGGAGATAAATAAAAGACAGCGAATATGGCTGGTGATTGCGCAAAAAAAAAAAAAAAAAAAAAGGAGAAAATGGCTAGGAAGTGGAGACTGGAAAAGAAGGAATGGAGGGAGAATCTGAGGTCAGTGGGAAGAAGAAAAAAAAAATAGACATGTGTAAAGGAACGATTTGAGATTAGAAGAAAGAAAATGTGAAATGAAGGGGATTGTGAGACAGGCAGGAGGAGAGGAAGAAGGAAAGAAGGAGATGAGAAAGTGTCAGGGAGACCGAGGAAAAAATGAGACAAACAAAAGCTCGAACAGACAGAAGGAGAAAGACAAGAAGAGACAGGCAAACACAGAGACAGGCAAAGAGACATAAGCCTTCATAGCGTCAGAACCAGTCAGTGTATAAACAGTCGTAACTATTTACCCTAAAGAGACAGAGAGAGGCAGAGACAGAGAGGGCTAGGAAGAAACAAAAGGAGAATGATAGATAGATACATAGATTATTGACCATATACTTACATGGTGCTTTATAGATAGATTGGTTGATTGACTGATTAATACTGAGACTGATATACCACTGTAAAAAAGTTATATGGTCCAAAAATCATCAGGTACAAATTCAGAAAAACGGGAGTCTAAAGTAAAATATCAAATAGAATCTGAACAAGACATAAAGAATAGCTGAGGCAACCGAATCACATTTATTTGAATAATTAAGTACAATTTACAAATTTACGTGGTAGAATATTAAGTACATTATTCTACAACCCGTCACAGTAGATCATGTATATAGTTAACACACCTCCAGAAGTTATTGCAATGTAAAATAAAAACTATAATGCCAGATAAAACCTCCAATAATACTGACTGAGAGAGGAACACCAATAAAGGTGACCAAGAGGAGTAATTACCTAAGCATGCGCGGGAAAAAAAAAAAAAGTATGCATTATCATAAACACAGGTGCAGAGTCATTTGTAGAACGATTATTTGTTGTATATTTGTAAAGTAATATGTTTTACTTTTACGCAGTTACAGGACTCCATTACATAGTCCCGACTGTATTCCCTAGCATGGATACAGTCACTTACCGGTATATAGAGGAGGCAGAGACAGACACACGTAGATGCTCTCACAGACGGACAGATTCATTCAGAGACAGACAGACAGATAACAGACAGACAGACAGACGAAGAAAAACACACACAGTCAAGAAAACTGAAAATCCTGGCAATATGGGACTGAAACTGCACCGCAACAATTCGACCAGTAAAGGGTTAAGAAAAAACAAAAAAATAATACCAGTCACAGTCGATTTACTGGATTTTTCCAGTCATTAAAGAACAACTTACAAACTGAGTAATGGTTAGGGAAACAGCGAGATTTTTTTTTTCTTTTTGGGTTTCCACTGCACAGTCGTGAGAATATATTTACCTGTTCAGGCTACTACTCCTGGAATGTGTTGCTAGATTTAAACCCTGGATTCTCTCTCTCTCTCTCTCTCTCTCTCTCTCTCTCTCTCTCTCTCTCTCTCTCTCTCTCTCTCTCTCTCTCTCTCTCTCTCTCTCTCGTCATTCATCAATCATCTTCGGTTTCTCATATTACATTCTGCCATCTCATAACTCCTTCCATCACATTTATTTCTTTTTGACGAATGATGTTTTTCCTAGGCAAATAAAATCTCGCCAAAAAATGAGGACAGTGAGGAAAGTTTCTTAAAATTATTAGTGCTTTTTCTTATGTACATTTATCATAATTTTTCACATTTCCTCCTTCTTATTTCTTGATTGATTTTCTGCAATTGCCTTTTTGTTTCTCCTCTTTCTTGTTTTTCCTTCCTTTTGTTCCCTTTTTTAACGTCGACTTTTCTCCTGATACACGTAACTCTCAAATTTTTTATATTTATGGCCAGATCTCAACCCCTAGCCTTGTATAATCCTGAAACAACATTAATGCTCTCTCTCTCTCTCTCTCTCTCTCTCTCTCTCTCTCTCTCTCTCTCTCTCTCTCTCTCTCTCTCTCTCTCTCTCTCTTTCAACTGCAGCAGCTTTCTATTTATTACCCGATTCGAAATCTCTGGTAGGCGGTGATTCTCGAGTGGTTAGAGAAAGTATCTGTTGCCAAAAAAGACGCGAGTTCGATTCTAAGGTGGGGCAGGATACAGAGAGAGAGAGAGAGAGAGAGAGATGCACGGGTTTTGTCATCAAGTGATCTTCATAATACTGTGGCTGCGAACTTTTATTTTTGGCTGTACAGTCGCATGCAAACATTCACTCACACACCTGCCATGTTCAGCTCACCTGGAAGACCTCGAGTTCTAGTCTCAGGCCGGTCAGACTCTAGGACAAGGTTTGTTTATCCCCGACCCCATTGACCGAGCAGAACAACTGAAGATGGGTGCAACACTGATTATTTTGGAAGGTAGTTAATTTCTTTTTATGACTAGGATTAATATAATTAAAATTAATTGTCTGGCTTAAGAATCCTACAGTGCTTTCATTCATTTTGGTCAATAAAATGAGATTCCTACGCGTTTCATTACACTGGCCTTGGTAATGGTGAAGTGAGAGTTGTGGTTTGCTCAGCGTTTGTAATAATAATAAAGTTGTGGTTTGCTCAGCGTTTGTAATAATAATAAAGTTGTGGTTTGCTCAGCGTTTGTAATAATAATAATAATAATACAAAGAAGAAATTTCGAGTTATTCATATATTGATTTTGTTTATTCATTCATTCATTACTGCTCATGGAAAAATATACACTGGTCCAAAATCTAATATCATAACCTAAGGAGGCCAACAGACTGACCATGGCTGTTTGTGAGTATCGCCGACACACCACGAAGTCCACACGAGACTGGAGTGAAGCGTAGGCACAAGGGGCAAACCGCCCAATTTTTACCCCACTGAGCTTGCAACCCTTGCGCGTCTTCCACCACAGCGCGTCATGAGCTACAATGCCCACCTCCCCTCACACCAGCAGTGCAGTAGGAGCAAGAGCTGAGCTACGTTGCACTGTTTGGGAGACAAGTACTCTGTCAACCGCGCCACCAGGTGTGTGTGTGTGTGTGTGTGTGTGTGTGTGTGTGTGTGTGTATGAGCGTGCGTGCTTGTGTGGGAGTGTGACTGCGTGCGTGGGTGCGTTTGTAGGTTATGACTGGAACAACTCTAGTAAATATTCCTTTATTTTACAACTAACAGATGTTTATATTCAGCTGTGAGTGGGGTCAGGGAAACCTAGGAGAGAGAATACTGCCGCCATTAACTCTTTCATAGTTAAGAGAACTCTAGTACTACGTGTCACCAAACACAGTACCTAGTAATTTTATTTAGCCAAGAGGGGTATAGGCGCCTCAGTGTGTTAATACAGTCACAGTTCCTCTACTCATTGGTTGGGCAGTTTGTGTTTTATTGCAGTTAATGCCAAGCGACTTCATTCATCTGTGAGACGGCCCCGTATTCCCATCCCTTGAGGAGGCTCCCCAGCACCTCTTCTTTAGCGATTTATTTTTGGTTACTGCTGGTTCTTATAATTTTGTAGGTTATTGCTGAAGAGTGTGGCGATGTTAACATGATTTAGGTAACACAGAAGAGGATAGAAAAGTACAATTAGCTAAATAAATCGCCTAGGAAGAGGTGTTAGGGAAATTCCTTAGCCAACGGGATTCAGGGCCATAGAAGCTGAAGAGTAAATATCATCACCATAAACCCTGTCATGATCGAGACAGCTTTAGCTTCCTGCCCCAGTTAATGGCATACGATTTAATTCACCTGAGACTGAGTCGTGGGAGGCTGAGGTAATTAACGAGCATGATCAGACTCGAACTGTAATAAACTTAATTGATCGGATGGGCCATAAGTTTCCTGTAATCAGGGTAAGTTGTATGCTTGGAGATTAGGTTATTAAGGCTGGTGCGAACTTAATTGGTTGCAGCTGATGTAGACCGACCATCATCTGTTCAGTGTGGTGAAGTAGTTTGCATTTTAATTTTGCTCTTTCTTCACTACTTTATTCAGTTTAGAGGAAGCCTTTCAGACTAGTGGAGTTTGAGGTAACGTTCATTAAGTCTACTCTACTTGGGAGCTCTTCAGTGCTAACTAAAATAATCCATTAACAGCATTGATAAGCTACGAGAACGTAACATCGGTTGAAAGAGTTAAGCTGAAACAATC